>NW_025963904.1:0-75844 GCF_023055435.1 Haliotis rufescens
AGCATCCTTTGGCAAGGTCTGAGACCCATCCGAAATTTTTTTTTTTTTGGTCGGAAAATCACCTAAGGCTATAGCCCAGGGTCTCGTCTGGGGTCAAAAGTGAAAATTTTCGTAAGGACTTGAAACTCGCCAGGCGGGTCGACCTTGACCCTCCAACCACCTCAGAAGCCGCCTTGACCTTTTTTAACAATGTCCTCGGGGCGCAAGGGGGCCCGTTCGAGGACGACCTGACTTCCAAAAACGTGAAATTTAAATATTTTCGTAAGGACTTGAAACTCGCCAGGCGGGTCGACCCTGACCCTCCGACCACCTGGGAAGCCGCCCTTGACCTTTTCCACCACCTTTGTCTCCTTGGAAGCCGACCCTGACCTTTCCCACCACCTGTCTCTCCAGGCGCTAGGGAGCCCGTCTCCAGGCCGACGTGGCTTGCTCAAAATCGAAAAACGAGCGGCTACGGGCCGCTCAGATGACCTAAAGCATCCTTTGGCAAGGTCTGAGACCCATCCGAAATTTTTTTTTTTTTGGTCGGAAAATCACCTAAGGCTATAGCCCAGGGTCTCGTCTGGGGTCAAAAGTGAAAATTTTCGTAAGGACTTGAAACTCGCCAGGCGGGTCGACCTTGACCCTCCAACCACCTCAGAAGCCGCCTTGACCTTTTTTAACAATGTCCTCGGGGCGCAAGGGGGCCCGTTCGAGGACGACCTGACTTCCAAAAACGTGAAATTTAAATATTTTCGTAAGGACTTGAAACTCGCCAGGCGGGTCGACCCTGACCCTCCGACCACCTGGGAAGCCGCCCTTGACCTTTTCCACCACCTTTGTCTCCTTGGAAGCCGACCCTGACCTTTCCCACCACCTGTCTCTCCAGGCGCTAGGGAGCCCGTCTCCAGGCCGACGTGGCTTGCTCAAAATCGAAAAACGAGCGGCTACGGGCCGCTCAGATGACCTAAAGCATCCTTTGGCAAGGTCTGAGACCCATCCGAAATTTTTTTTTTTTTGGTCGGAAAATCACCTAAGGCTATAGCCCAGGGTCTCGTCTGGGGTCAAAAGTGAAAATTTTCGTAAGGACTTGAAACTCGCCAGGCGGGTCGACCTTGACCCTCCAACCACCTCAGAAGCCGCCTTGACCTTTTTTAACAATGTCCTCGGGGCGCAAGGGGGCCCGTTCGAGGACGACCTGACTTCCAAAAACGTGAAATTTAAATATTTTCGTAAGGACTTGAAACTCGCCAGGCGGGTCGACCCTGACCCTCCGACCACCTGGGAAGCCGCCCTTGACCTTTTCCACCACCTTTGTCTCCTTGGAAGCCGACCCTGACCTTTCCCACCACCTGTCTCTCCAGGCGCTAGGGAGCCCGTCTCCAGGCCGACGTGGCTTGCTCAAAATCGAAAAACGAGCGGCTACGGGCCGCTCAGATGACCTAAAGCATCCTTTGGCAAGGTCTGAGACCCATCCGAAATTTTTTTTTTTTTGGTCGGAAAATCACCTAAGGCTATAGCCCAGGGTCTCGTCTGGGGTCAAAAGTGAAAATTTTCGTAAGGACTTGAAACTCGCCAGGCGGGTCGACCTTGACCCTCCAACCACCTCAGAAGCCGCCTTGACCTTTTTTAACAATGTCCTCGGGGCGCAAGGGGGCCCGTTCGAGGACGACCTGACTTCCAAAAACGTGAAATTTAAATATTTTCGTAAGGACTTGAAACTCGCCAGGCGGGTCGACCCTGACCCTCCGACCACCTGGGAAGCCGCCCTTGACCTTTTCCACCACCTTTGTCTCCTTGGAAGCCGACCCTGACCTTTCCCACCACCTGTCTCTCCAGGCGCTAGGGAGCCCGTCTCCAGGCCGACGTGGCTTGCTCAAAATCGAAAAACGAGCGGCTACGGGCCGCTCAGATGACCTAAAGCATCCTTTGGCAAGGTCTGAGACCCATCCGAAATTTTTTTTTTTTTGGTCGGAAAATCACCTAAGGCTATAGCCCAGGGTCTCGTCTGGGGTCAAAAGTGAAAATTTTCGTAAGGACTTGAAACTCGCCAGGCGGGTCGACCTTGACCCTCCAACCACCTCAGAAGCCGCCTTGACCTTTTTTAACAATGTCCTCGGGGCGCAAGGGGGCCCGTTCGAGGACGACCTGACTTCCAAAAACGTGAAATTTAAATATTTTCGTAAGGACTTGAAACTCGCCAGGCGGGTCGACCCTGACCCTCCGACCACCTGGGAAGCCGCCCTTGACCTTTTCCACCACCTTTGTCTCCTTGGAAGCCGACCCTGACCTTTCCCACCACCTGTCTCTCCAGGCGCTAGGGAGCCCGTCTCCAGGCCGACGTGGCTTGCTCAAAATCGAAAAACGAGCGGCTACGGGCCGCTCAGATGACCTAAAGCATCCTTTGGCAAGGTCTGAGACCCATCCGAAATTTTTTTTTTTTTGGTCGGAAAATCACCTAAGGCTATAGCCCAGGGTCTCGTCTGGGGTCAAAAGTGAAAATTTTCGTAAGGACTTGAAACTCGCCAGGCGGGTCGACCTTGACCCTCCAACCACCTCAGAAGCCGCCTTGACCTTTTTTAACAATGTCCTCGGGGCGCAAGGGGGCCCGTTCGAGGACGACCTGACTTCCAAAAACGTGAAATTTAAATATTTTCGTAAGGACTTGAAACTCGCCAGGCGGGTCGACCCTGACCCTCCGACCACCTGGGAAGCCGCCCTTGACCTTTTCCACCACCTTTGTCTCCTTGGAAGCCGACCCTGACCTTTCCCACCACCTGTCTCTCCAGGCGCTAGGGAGCCCGTCTCCAGGCCGACGTGGCTTGCTCAAAATCGAAAAACGAGCGGCTACGGGCCGCTCAGATGACCTAAAGCATCCTTTGGCAAGGTCTGAGACCCATCCGAAATTTTTTTTTTTTTGGTCGGAAAATCACCTAAGGCTATAGCCCAGGGTCTCGTCTGGGGTCAAAAGTGAAAATTTTCGTAAGGACTTGAAACTCGCCAGGCGGGTCGACCTTGACCCTCCAACCACCTCAGAAGCCGCCTTGACCTTTTTTAACAATGTCCTCGGGGCGCAAGGGGGCCCGTTCGAGGACGACCTGACTTCCAAAAACGTGAAATTTAAATATTTTCGTAAGGACTTGAAACTCGCCAGGCGGGTCGACCCTGACCCTCCGACCACCTGGGAAGCCGCCCTTGACCTTTTCCACCACCTTTGTCTCCTTGGAAGCCGACCCTGACCTTTCCCACCACCTGTCTCTCCAGGCGCTAGGGAGCCCGTCTCCAGGCCGACGTGGCTTGCTCAAAATCGAAAAACGAGCGGCTACGGGCCGCTCAGATGACCTAAAGCATCCTTTGGCAAGGTCTGAGACCCATCCGAAATTTTTTTTTTTTTGGTCGGAAAATCACCTAAGGCTATAGCCCAGGGTCTCGTCTGGGGTCAAAAGTGAAAATTTTCGTAAGGACTTGAAACTCGCCAGGCGGGTCGACCTTGACCCTCCAACCACCTCAGAAGCCGCCTTGACCTTTTTTAACAATGTCCTCGGGGCGCAAGGGGGCCCGTTCGAGGACGACCTGACTTCCAAAAACGTGAAATTTAAATATTTTCGTAAGGACTTGAAACTCGCCAGGCGGGTCGACCCTGACCCTCCGACCACCTGGGAAGCCGCCCTTGACCTTTTCCACCACCTTTGTCTCCTTGGAAGCCGACCCTGACCTTTCCCACCACCTGTCTCTCCAGGCGCTAGGGAGCCCGTCTCCAGGCCGACGTGGCTTGCTCAAAATCGAAAAACGAGCGGCTACGGGCCGCTCAGATGACCTAAAGCATCCTTTGGCAAGGTCTGAGACCCATCCGAAATTTTTTTTTTTTTGGTCGGAAAATCACCTAAGGCTATAGCCCAGGGTCTCGTCTGGGGTCAAAAGTGAAAATTTTCGTAAGGACTTGAAACTCGCCAGGCGGGTCGACCTTGACCCTCCAACCACCTCAGAAGCCGCCTTGACCTTTTTTAACAATGTCCTCGGGGCGCAAGGGGGCCCGTTCGAGGACGACCTGACTTCCAAAAACGTGAAATTTAAATATTTTCGTAAGGACTTGAAACTCGCCAGGCGGGTCGACCCTGACCCTCCGACCACCTGGGAAGCCGCCCTTGACCTTTTCCACCACCTTTGTCTCCTTGGAAGCCGACCCTGACCTTTCCCACCACCTGTCTCTCCAGGCGCTAGGGAGCCCGTCTCCAGGCCGACGTGGCTTGCTCAAAATCGAAAAACGAGCGGCTACGGGCCGCTCAGATGACCTAAAGCATCCTTTGGCAAGGTCTGAGACCCATCCGAAATTTTTTTTTTTTTGGTCGGAAAATCACCTAAGGCTATAGCCCAGGGTCTCGTCTGGGGTCAAAAGTGAAAATTTTCGTAAGGACTTGAAACTCGCCAGGCGGGTCGACCTTGACCCTCCAACCACCTCAGAAGCCGCCTTGACCTTTTTTAACAATGTCCTCGGGGCGCAAGGGGGCCCGTTCGAGGACGACCTGACTTCCAAAAACGTGAAATTTAAATATTTTCGTAAGGACTTGAAACTCGCCAGGCGGGTCGACCCTGACCCTCCGACCACCTGGGAAGCCGCCCTTGACCTTTTCCACCACCTTTGTCTCCTTGGAAGCCGACCCTGACCTTTCCCACCACCTGTCTCTCCAGGCGCTAGGGAGCCCGTCTCCAGGCCGACGTGGCTTGCTCAAAATCGAAAAACGAGCGGCTACGGGCCGCTCAGATGACCTAAAGCATCCTTTGGCAAGGTCTGAGACCCATCCGAAATTTTTTTTTTTTTGGTCGGAAAATCACCTAAGGCTATAGCCCAGGGT
The DNA here is from genome assembly GCF_023055435.1 of Haliotis rufescens. Lineage (NCBI taxonomy): Eukaryota > Metazoa > Mollusca > Gastropoda > Lepetellida > Haliotidae > Haliotis > Haliotis rufescens. The sequence goes on from NW_025963904.1 coordinate 4,833, forward strand.
CTCGTCTGGGGTCAAAAGTGAAAATTTTCGTAAGGACTTGAAACTCGCCAGGCGGGTCGACCTTGACCCTCCAACCACCTCAGAAGCCGCCTTGACCTTTTTTAACAATGTCCTCGGGGCGCAAGGGGGCCCGTTCGAGGACGACCTGACTTCCAAAAACGTGAAATTTAAATATTTTCGTAAGGACTTGAAACTCGCCAGGCGGGTCGACCCTGACCCTCCGACCACCTGGGAAGCCGCCCTTGACCTTTTCCACCACCTTTGTCTCCTTGGAAGCCGACCCTGACCTTTCCCACCACCTGTCTCTCCAGGCGCTAGGGAGCCCGTCTCCAGGCCGACGTGGCTTGCTCAAAATCGAAAAACGAGCGGCTACGGGCCGCTCAGATGACCTAAAGCATCCTTTGGCAAGGTCTGAGACCCATCCGAAATTTTTTTTTTTTTGGTCGGAAAATCACCTAAGGCTATAGCCCAGGGTCTCGTCTGGGGTCAAAAGTGAAAATTTTCGTAAGGACTTGAAACTCGCCAGGCGGGTCGACCTTGACCCTCCAACCACCTCAGAAGCCGCCTTGACCTTTTTTAACAATGTCCTCGGGGCGCAAGGGGGCCCGTTCGAGGACGACCTGACTTCCAAAAACGTGAAATTTAAATATTTTCGTAAGGACTTGAAACTCGCCAGGCGGGTCGACCCTGACCCTCCGACCACCTGGGAAGCCGCCCTTGACCTTTTCCACCACCTTTGTCTCCTTGGAAGCCGACCCTGACCTTTCCCACCACCTGTCTCTCCAGGCGCTAGGGAGCCCGTCTCCAGGCCGACGTGGCTTGCTCAAAATCGAAAAACGAGCGGCTACGGGCCGCTCAGATGACCTAAAGCATCCTTTGGCAAGGTCTGAGACCCATCCGAAATTTTTTTTTTTTTGGTCGGAAAATCACCTAAGGCTATAGCCCAGGGTCTCGTCTGGGGTCAAAAGTGAAAATTTTCGTAAGGACTTGAAACTCGCCAGGCGGGTCGACCTTGACCCTCCAACCACCTCAGAAGCCGCCTTGACCTTTTTTAACAATGTCCTCGGGGCGCAAGGGGGCCCGTTCGAGGACGACCTGACTTCCAAAAACGTGAAATTTAAATATTTTCGTAAGGACTTGAAACTCGCCAGGCGGGTCGACCCTGACCCTCCGACCACCTGGGAAGCCGCCCTTGACCTTTTCCACCACCTTTGTCTCCTTGGAAGCCGACCCTGACCTTTCCCACCACCTGTCTCTCCAGGCGCTAGGGAGCCCGTCTCCAGGCCGACGTGGCTTGCTCAAAATCGAAAAACGAGCGGCTACGGGCCGCTCAGATGACCTAAAGCATCCTTTGGCAAGGTCTGAGACCCATCCGAAATTTTTTTTTTTTTGGTCGGAAAATCACCTAAGGCTATAGCCCAGGGTCTCGTCTGGGGTCAAAAGTGAAAATTTTCGTAAGGACTTGAAACTCGCCAGGCGGGTCGACCTTGACCCTCCAACCACCTCAGAAGCCGCCTTGACCTTTTTTAACAATGTCCTCGGGGCGCAAGGGGGCCCGTTCGAGGACGACCTGACTTCCAAAAACGTGAAATTTAAATATTTTCGTAAGGACTTGAAACTCGCCAGGCGGGTCGACCCTGACCCTCCGACCACCTGGGAAGCCGCCCTTGACCTTTTCCACCACCTTTGTCTCCTTGGAAGCCGACCCTGACCTTTCCCACCACCTGTCTCTCCAGGCGCTAGGGAGCCCGTCTCCAGGCCGACGTGGCTTGCTCAAAATCGAAAAACGAGCGGCTACGGGCCGCTCAGATGACCTAAAGCATCCTTTGGCAAGGTCTGAGACCCATCCGAAATTTTTTTTTTTTTGGTCGGAAAATCACCTAAGGCTATAGCCCAGGGTCTCGTCTGGGGTCAAAAGTGAAAATTTTCGTAAGGACTTGAAACTCGCCAGGCGGGTCGACCTTGACCCTCCAACCACCTCAGAAGCCGCCTTGACCTTTTTTAACAATGTCCTCGGGGCGCAAGGGGGCCCGTTCGAGGACGACCTGACTTCCAAAAACGTGAAATTTAAATATTTTCGTAAGGACTTGAAACTCGCCAGGCGGGTCGACCCTGACCCTCCGACCACCTGGGAAGCCGCCCTTGACCTTTTCCACCACCTTTGTCTCCTTGGAAGCCGACCCTGACCTTTCCCACCACCTGTCTCTCCAGGCGCTAGGGAGCCCGTCTCCAGGCCGACGTGGCTTGCTCAAAATCGAAAAACGAGCGGCTACGGGCCGCTCAGATGACCTAAAGCATCCTTTGGCAAGGTCTGAGACCCATCCGAAATTTTTTTTTTTTTGGTCGGAAAATCACCTAAGGCTATAGCCCAGGGTCTCGTCTGGGGTCAAAAGTGAAAATTTTCGTAAGGACTTGAAACTCGCCAGGCGGGTCGACCTTGACCCTCCAACCACCTCAGAAGCCGCCTTGACCTTTTTTAACAATGTCCTCGGGGCGCAAGGGGGCCCGTTCGAGGACGACCTGACTTCCAAAAACGTGAAATTTAAATATTTTCGTAAGGACTTGAAACTCGCCAGGCGGGTCGACCCTGACCCTCCGACCACCTGGGAAGCCGCCCTTGACCTTTTCCACCACCTTTGTCTCCTTGGAAGCCGACCCTGACCTTTCCCACCACCTGTCTCTCCAGGCGCTAGGGAGCCCGTCTCCAGGCCGACGTGGCTTGCTCAAAATCGAAAAACGAGCGGCTACGGGCCGCTCAGATGACCTAAAGCATCCTTTGGCAAGGTCTGAGACCCATCCGAAATTTTTTTTTTTTTGGTCGGAAAATCACCTAAGGCTATAGCCCAGGGTCTCGTCTGGGGTCAAAAGTGAAAATTTTCGTAAGGACTTGAAACTCGCCAGGCGGGTCGACCTTGACCCTCCAACCACCTCAGAAGCCGCCTTGACCTTTTTTAACAATGTCCTCGGGGCGCAAGGGGGCCCGTTCGAGGACGACCTGACTTCCAAAAACGTGAAATTTAAATATTTTCGTAAGGACTTGAAACTCGCCAGGCGGGTCGACCCTGACCCTCCGACCACCTGGGAAGCCGCCCTTGACCTTTTCCACCACCTTTGTCTCCTTGGAAGCCGACCCTGACCTTTCCCACCACCTGTCTCTCCAGGCGCTAGGGAGCCCGTCTCCAGGCCGACGTGGCTTGCTCAAAATCGAAAAACGAGCGGCTACGGGCCGCTCAGATGACCTAAAGCATCCTTTGGCAAGGTCTGAGACCCATCCGAAATTTTTTTTTTTTTGGTCGGAAAATCACCTAAGGCTATAGCCCAGGGTCTCGTCTGGGGTCAAAAGTGAAAATTTTCGTAAGGACTTGAAACTCGCCAGGCGGGTCGACCTTGACCCTCCAACCACCTCAGAAGCCGCCTTGACCTTTTTTAACAATGTCCTCGGGGCGCAAGGGGGCCCGTTCGAGGACGACCTGACTTCCAAAAACGTGAAATTTAAATATTTTCGTAAGGACTTGAAACTCGCCAGGCGGGTCGACCCTGACCCTCCGACCACCTGGGAAGCCGCCCTTGACCTTTTCCACCACCTTTGTCTCCTTGGAAGCCGACCCTGACCTTTCCCACCACCTGTCTCTCCAGGCGCTAGGGAGCCCGTCTCCAGGCCGACGTGGCTTGCTCAAAATCGAAAAACGAGCGGCTACGGGCCGCTCAGATGACCTAAAGCATCCTTTGGCAAGGTCTGAGACCCATCCGAAATTTTTTTTTTTTTGGTCGGAAAATCACCTAAGGCTATAGCCCAGGGTCTCGTCTGGGGTCAAAAGTGAAAATTTTCGTAAGGACTTGAAACTCGCCAGGCGGGTCGACCTTGACCCTCCAACCACCTCAGAAGCCGCCTTGACCTTTTTTAACAATGTCCTCGGGGCGCAAGGGGGCCCGTTCGAGGACGACCTGACTTCCAAAAACGTGAAATTTAAATATTTTCGTAAGGACTTGAAACTCGCCAGGCGGGTCGACCCTGACCCTCCGACCACCTGGGAAGCCGCCCTTGACCTTTTCCACCACCTTTGTCTCCTTGGAAGCCGACCCTGACCTTTCCCACCACCTGTCTCTCCAGGCGCTAGGGAGCCCGTCTCCAGGCCGACGTGGCTTGCTCAAAATCGAAAAACGAGCGGCTACGGGCCGCTCAGATGACCTAAAGCATCCTTTGGCAAGGTCTGAGACCCATCCGAAATTTTTTTTTTTTTGGTCGGAAAATCACCTAAGGCTATAGCCCAGGGTCTCGTCTGGGGTCAAAAGTGAAAATTTTCGTAAGGACTTGAAACTCGCCAGGCGGGTCGACCTTGACCCTCCAACCACCTCAGAAGCCGCCTTGACCTTTTTTAACAATGTCCTCGGGGCGCAAGGGGGCCCGTTCGAGGACGACCTGACTTCCAAAAACGTGAAATTTAAATATTTTCGTAAGGACTTGAAACTCGCCAGGCGGGTCGACCCTGACCCTCCGACCACCTGGGAAGCCGCCCTTGACCTTTTCCACCACCTTTGTCTCCTTGGAAGCCGACCCTGACCTTTCCCACCACCTGTCTCTCCAGGCGCTAGGGAGCCCGTCTCCAGGCCGACGTGGCTTGCTCAAAATCGAAAAACGAGCGGCTACGGGCCGCTCAGATGACCTAAAGCATCCTTTGGCAAGGTCTGAGACCCATCCGAAATTTTTTTTTTTTTGGTCGGAAAATCACCTAAGGCTATAGCCCAGGGTCTCGTCTGGGGTCAAAAGTGAAAATTTTCGTAAGGACTTGAAACTCGCCAGGCGGGTCGACCTTGACCCTCCAACCACCTCAGAAGCCGCCTTGACCTTTTTTAACAATGTCCTCGGGGCGCAAGGGGGCCCGTTCGAGGACGACCTGACTTCCAAAAACGTGAAATTTAAATATTTTCGTAAGGACTTGAAACTCGCCAGGCGGGTCGACCCTGACCCTCCGACCACCTGGGAAGCCGCCCTTGACCTTTTCCACCACCTTTGTCTCCTTGGAAGCCGACCCTGACCTTTCCCACCACCTGTCTCTCCAGGCGCTAGGGAGCCCGTCTCCAGGCCGACGTGGCTTGCTCAAAATCGAAAAACGAGCGGCTACGGGCCGCTCAGATGACCTAAAGCATCCTTTGGCAAGGTCTGAGACCCATCCGAAATTTTTTTTTTTTTGGTCGGAAAATCACCTAAGGCTATAGCCCAGGGTCTCGTCTGGGGTCAAAAGTGAAAATTTTCGTAAGGACTTGAAACTCGCCAGGCGGGTCGACCTTGACCCTCCAACCACCTCAGAAGCCGCCTTGACCTTTTTTAACAATGTCCTCGGGGCGCAAGGGGGCCCGTTCGAGGACGACCTGACTTCCAAAAACGTGAAATTTAAATATTTTCGTAAGGACTTGAAACTCGCCAGGCGGGTCGACCCTGACCCTCCGACCACCTGGGAAGCCGCCCTTGACCTTTTCCACCACCTTTGTCTCCTTGGAAGCCGACCCTGACCTTTCCCACCACCTGTCTCTCCAGGCGCTAGGGAGCCCGTCTCCAGGCCGACGTGGCTTGCTCAAAATCGAAAAACGAGCGGCTACGGGCCGCTCAGATGACCTAAAGCATCCTTTGGCAAGGTCTGAGACCCATCCGAAATTTTTTTTTTTTTGGTCGGAAAATCACCTAAGGCTATAGCCCAGGGTCTCGTCTGGGGTCAAAAGTGAAAATTTTCGTAAGGACTTGAAACTCGCCAGGCGGGTCGACCTTGACCCTCCAACCACCTCAGAAGCCGCCTTGACCTTTTTTAACAATGTCCTCGGGGCGCAAGGGGGCCCGTTCGAGGACGACCTGACTTCCAAAAACGTGAAATTTAAATATTTTCGTAAGGACTTGAAACTCGCCAGGCGGGTCGACCCTGACCCTCCGACCACCTGGGAAGCCGCCCTTGACCTTTTCCACCACCTTTGTCTCCTTGGAAGCCGACCCTGACCTTTCCCACCACCTGTCTCTCCAGGCGCTAGGGAGCCCGTCTCCAGGCCGACGTGGCTTGCTCAAAATCGAAAAACGAGCGGCTACGGGCCGCTCAGATGACCTAAAGCATCCTTTGGCAAGGTCTGAGACCCATCCGAAATTTTTTTTTTTTTGGTCGGAAAATCACCTAAGGCTATAGCCCAGGGTCTCGTCTGGGGTCAAAAGTGAAAATTTTCGTAAGGACTTGAAACTCGCCAGGCGGGTCGACCTTGACCCTCCAACCACCTCAGAAGCCGCCTTGACCTTTTTTAACAATGTCCTCGGGGCGCAAGGGGGCCCGTTCGAGGACGACCTGACTTCCAAAAACGTGAAATTTAAATATTTTCGTAAGGACTTGAAACTCGCCAGGCGGGTCGACCCTGACCCTCCGACCACCTGGGAAGCCGCCCTTGACCTTTTCCACCACCTTTGTCTCCTTGGAAGCCGACCCTGACCTTTCCCACCACCTGTCTCTCCAGGCGCTAGGGAGCCCGTCTCCAGGCCGACGTGGCTTGCTCAAAATCGAAAAACGAGCGGCTACGGGCCGCTCAGATGACCTAAAGCATCCTTTGGCAAGGTCTGAGACCCATCCGAAATTTTTTTTTTTTTGGTCGGAAAATCACCTAAGGCTATGGGGTCAAAAGTGAAAATTTTCGTAAGGACTTGAAACTCGCCAGGCGGGTCGACCTTGACCCTCCAACCACCTCAGAAGCCGCCTTGACCTTTTTTAACAATGTCCTCGGGGCGCAAGGGGGCCCGTTCGAGGACGACCTGACTTCCAAAAACGTGAAATTTAAATATTTTCGTAAGGACTTGAAACTCGCCAGGCGGGTCGACCCTGACCCTCCGACCACCTGGGAAGCCGCCCTTGACCTTTTCCACCACCTTTGTCTCCTTGGAAGCCGACCCTGACCTTTCCCACCACCTGTCTCTCCAGGCGCTAGGGAGCCCGTCTCCAGGCCGACGTGGCTTGCTCAAAATCGAAAAACGAGCGGCTACGGGCCGCTCAGATGACCTAAAGCATCCTTTGGCAAGGTCTGAGACCCATCCGAAATTTTTTTTTTTTTGGTCGGAAAATCACCTAAGGCTATAGCCCAGGGTCTCGTCTGGGGTCAAAAGTGAAAATTTTCGTAAGGACTTGAAACTCGCCAGGCGGGTCGACCTTGACCCTCCAACCACCTCAGAAGCCGCCTTGACCTTTTTTAACAATGTCCTCGGGGCGCAAGGGGGCCCGTTCGAGGACGACCTGACTTCCAAAAACGTGAAATTTAAATATTTTCGTAAGGACTTGAAACTCGCCAGGCGGGTCGACCCTGACCCTCCGACCACCTGGGAAGCCGCCCTTGACCTTTTCCACCACCTTTGTCTCCTTGGAAGCCGACCCTGACCTTTCCCACCACCTGTCTCTCCAGGCGCTAGGGAGCCCGTCTCCAGGCCGACGTGGCTTGCTCAAAATCGAAAAACGAGCGGCTACGGGCCGCTCAGATGACCTAAAGCATCCTTTGGCAAGGTCTGAGACCCATCCGAAATTTTTTTTTTTTTGGTCGGAAAATCACCTAAGGCTATAGCCCAGGGTCTCGTCTGGGGTCAAAAGTGAAAATTTTCGTAAGGACTTGAAACTCGCCAGGCGGGTCGACCTTGACCCTCCAACCACCTCAGAAGCCGCCTTGACCTTTTTTAACAATGTCCTCGGGGCGCAAGGGGGCCCGTTCGAGGACGACCTGACTTCCAAAAACGTGAAATTTAAATATTTTCGTAAGGACTTGAAACTCGCCAGGCGGGTCGACCCTGACCCTCCGACCACCTGGGAAGCCGCCCTTGACCTTTTCCACCACCTTTGTCTCCTTGGAAGCCGACCCTGACCTTTCCCACCACCTGTCTCTCCAGGCGCTAGGGAGCCCGTCTCCAGGCCGACGTGGCTTGCTCAAAATCGAAAAACGAGCGGCTACGGGCCGCTCAGATGACCTAAAGCATCCTTTGGCAAGGTCTGAGACCCATCCGAAATTTTTTTTTTTTTGGTCGGAAAATCACCTAAGGCTATAGCCCAGGGTCTCGTCTGGGGTCAAAAGTGAAAATTTTCGTAAGGACTTGAAACTCGCCAGGCGGGTCGACCTTGACCCTCCAACCACCTCAGAAGCCGCCTTGACCTTTTTTAACAATGTCCTCGGGGCGCAAGGGGGCCCGTTCGAGGACGACCTGACTTCCAAAAACGTGAAATTTAAATATTTTCGTAAGGACTTGAAACTCGCCAGGCGGGTCGACCCTGACCCTCCGACCACCTGGGAAGCCGCCCTTGACCTTTTCCACCACCTTTGTCTCCTTGGAAGCCGACCCTGACCTTTCCCACCACCTGTCTCTCCAGGCGCTAGGGAGCCCGTCTCCAGGCCGACGTGGCTTGCTCAAAATCGAAAAACGAGCGGCTACGGGCCGCTCAGATGACCTAAAGCATCCTTTGGCAAGGTCTGAGACCCATCCGAAATTTTTTTTTTTTTGGTCGGAAAATCACCTAAGGCTATAGCCCAGGGTCTCGTCTGGGGTCAAAAGTGAAAATTTTCGTAAGGACTTGAAACTCGCCAGGCGGGTCGACCTTGACCCTCCAACCACCTCAGAAGCCGCCTTGACCTTTTTTAACAATGTCCTCGGGGCGCAAGGGGGCCCGTTCGAGGACGACCTGACTTCCAAAAACGTGAAATTTAAATATTTTCGTAAGGACTTGAAACTCGCCAGGCGGGTCGACCCTGACCCTCCGACCACCTGGGAAGCCGCCCTTGACCTTTTCCACCACCTTTGTCTCCTTGGAAGCCGACCCTGACCTTTCCCACCACCTGTCTCTCCAGGCGCTAGGGAGCCCGTCTCCAGGCCGACGTGGCTTGCTCAAAATCGAAAAACGAGCGGCTACGGGCCGCTCAGATGACCTAAAGCATCCTTTGGCAAGGTCTGAGACCCATCCGAAATTTTTTTTTTTTTGGTCGGAAAATCACCTAAGGCTATAGCCCAGGGTCTCGTCTGGGGTCAAAAGTGAAAATTTTCGTAAGGACTTGAAACTCGCCAGGCGGGTCGACCTTGACCCTCCAACCACCTCAGAAGCCGCCTTGACCTTTTTTAACAATGTCCTCGGGGCGCAAGGGGGCCCGTTCGAGGACGACCTGACTTCCAAAAACGTGAAATTTAAATATTTTCGTAAGGACTTGAAACTCGCCAGGCGGGTCGACCCTGACCCTCCGACCACCTGGGAAGCCGCCCTTGACCTTTTCCACCACCTTTGTCTCCTTGGAAGCCGACCCTGACCTTTCCCACCACCTGTCTCTCCAGGCGCTAGGGAGCCCGTCTCCAGGCCGACGTGGCTTGCTCAAAATCGAAAAACGAGCGGCTACGGGCCGCTCAGATGACCTAAAGCATCCTTTGGCAAGGTCTGAGACCCATCCGAAATTTTTTTTTTTTTGGTCGGAAAATCACCTAAGGCTATAGCCCAGGGTCTCGTCTGGGGTCAAAAGTGAAAATTTTCGTAAGGACTTGAAACTCGCCAGGCGGGTCGACCTTGACCCTCCAACCACCTCAGAAGCCGCCTTGACCTTTTTTAACAATGTCCTCGGGGCGCAAGGGGGCCCGTTCGAGGACGACCTGACTTCCAAAAACGTGAAATTTAAATATTTTCGTAAGGACTTGAAACTCGCCAGGCGGGTCGACCCTGACCCTCCGACCACCTGGGAAGCCGCCCTTGACCTTTTCCACCACCTTTGTCTCCTTGGAAGCCGACCCTGACCTTTCCCACCACCTGTCTCTCCAGGCGCTAGGGAGCCCGTCTCCAGGCCGACGTGGCTTGCTCAAAATCGAAAAACGAGCGGCTACGGGCCGCTCAGATGACCTAAAGCATCCTTTGGCAAGGTCTGAGACCCATCCGAAATTTTTTTTTTTTTGGTCGGAAAATCACCTAAGGCTATAGCCCAGGGTCTCGTCTGGGGTCAAAAGTGAAAATTTTCGTAAGGACTTGAAACTCGCCAGGCGGGTCGACCTTGACCCTCCAACCACCTCAGAAGCCGCCTTGACCTTTTTTAACAATGTCCTCGGGGCGCAAGGGGGCCCGTTCGAGGACGACCTGACTTCCAAAAACGTGAAATTTAAATATTTTCGTAAGGACTTGAAACTCGCCAGGCGGGTCGACCCTGACCCTCCGACCACCTGGGAAGCCGCCCTTGACCTTTTCCACCACCTTTGTCTCCTTGGAAGCCGACCCTGACCTTTCCCACCACCTGTCTCTCCAGGCGCTAGGGAGCCCGTCTCCAGGCCGACGTGGCTTGCTCAAAATCGAAAAACGAGCGGCTACGGGCCGCTCAGATGACCTAAAGCATCCTTTGGCAAGGTCTGAGACCCATCCGAAATTTTTTTTTTTTTGGTCGGAAAATCACCTAAGGCTATAGCCCAGGGTCTCGTCTGGGGTCAAAAGTGAAAATTTTCGTAAGGACTTGAAACTCGCCAGGCGGGTCGACCTTGACCCTCCAACCACCTCAGAAGCCGCCTTGACCTTTTTTAACAATGTCCTCGGGGCGCAAGGGGGCCCGTTCGAGGACGACCTGACTTCCAAAAACGTGAAATTTAAATATTTTCGTAAGGACTTGAAACTCGCCAGGCGGGTCGACCCTGACCCTCCGACCACCTGGGAAGCCGCCCTTGACCTTTTCCACCACCTTTGTCTCCTTGGAAGCCGACCCTGACCTTTCCCACCACCTGCCTCTCCAGGCGCTAGGGAGCCCGTCTCCAGGCCGACGTGGCTTGCTCAAAATCGAAAAACGAGCGGCTACGGGCCGCTCAGATGACCTAAAGCATCCTTTGGCAAGGTCTGAGACCCATCCGAAATTTTTTTTTTTTTGGTCGGAAAATCACCTAAGGCTATAGCCCAGGGTCTCGTCTGGGGTCAAAAGTGAAAATTTTCGTAAGGACTTGAAACTCGCCAGGCGGGTCGACCTTGACCCTCCAACCACCTCAGAAGCCGCCTTGACCTTTTTTAACAATGTCCTCGGGGCGCAAGGGGGCCCGTTCGAGGACGACCTGACTTCCAAAAACGTGAAATTTAAATATTTTCGTAAGGACTTGAAACTCGCCAGGCGGGTCGACCCTGACCCTCCGACCACCTGGGAAGCCGCCCTTGACCTTTTCCACCACCTTTGTCTCCTTGGAAGCCGACCCTGACCTTTCCCACCACCTGTCTCTCCAGGCGCTAGGGAGCCCGTCTCCAGGCCGACGTGGCTTGCTCAAAATAGAAAAACGAGCGGCTACGGGCCGCTCAGATGACCTAAAGCATCCTTTGGCAAGGTCTGAGACCCATCCGAAATTTTTTTTTTTTTGGTCGGAAAATCACCTAAGGCTATAGCCCAGGGTCTCGTCTGGGGTCAAAAGTGAAAATTTTCGTAAGGACTTGAAACTCGCCAGGCGGGTCGACCTTGACCCTCCAACCACCTCAGAAGCCGCCTTGACCTTTTTTAACAATGTCCTCGGGGCGCAAGGGGGCCCGTTCGAGGACGACCTGACTTCCAAAAACGTGAAATTTAAATATTTTCGTAAGGACTTGAAACTCGCCAGGCGGGTCGACCCTGACCCTCCGACCACCTGGGAAGCCGCCCTTGACCTTTTCCACCACCTTTGTCTCCTTGGAAGCCGACCCTGACCTTTCCCACCACCTGTCTCTCCAGGCGCTAGGGAGCCCGTCTCCAGGCCGACGTGGCTTGCTCAAAATCGAAAAACGAGCGGCTACGGGCCGCTCAGATGACCTAAAGCATCCTTTGGCAAGGTCTGAGACCCATCCGAAATTTTTTTTTTTTTGGTCGGAAAATCACCTAAGGCTATAGCCCAGGGTCTCGTCTGGGGTCAAAAGTGAAAATTTTCGTAAGGACTTGAAACTCGCCAGGCGGGTCGACCTTGACCCTCCAACCACCTCAGAAGCCGCCTTGACCTTTTTTAACAATGTCCTCGGGGCGCAAGGGGGCCCGTTCGAGGACGACCTGACTTCCAAAAACGTGAAATTTAAATATTTTCGTAAGGACTTGAAACTCGCCAGGCGGGTCGACCCTGACCCTCCGACCACCTGGGAAGCCGCCCTTGACCTTTTCCACCACCTTTGTCTCCTTGGAAGCCGACCCTGACCTTTCCCACCACCTGTCTCTCCAGGCGCTAGGGAGCCCGTCTCCAGGCCGACGTGGCTTGCTCAAAATCGAAAAACGAGCGGCTACGGGCCGCTCAGATGACCTAAAGCATCCTTTGGCAAGGTCTGAGACCCATCCGAAATTTTTTTTTTTTTGGTCGGAAAATCACCTAAGGCTATAGCCCAGGGTCTCGTCTGGGGTCAAAAGTGAAAATTTTCGTAAGGACTTGAAACTCGCCAGGCGGGTCGACCTTGACCCTCCAACCACCTCAGAAGCCGCCTTGACCTTTTTTAACAATGTCCTCGGGGCGCAAGGGGGCCCGTTCGAGGACGACCTGACTTCCAAAAACGTGAAATTTAAATATTTTCGTAAGGACTTGAAACTCGCCAGGCGGGTCGACCCTGACCCTCCGACCACCTGGGAAGCCGCCCTTGACCTTTTCCACCACCTTTGTCTCCTTGGAAGCCGACCCTGACCTTTCCCACCACCTGTCTCTCCAGGCGCTAGGGAGCCCGTCTCCAGGCCGACGTGGCTTGCTCAAAATCGAAAAACGAGCGGCTACGGGCCGCTCAGATGACCTAAAGCATCCTTTGGCAAGGTCTGAGACCCATCCGAAATTTTTTTTTTTTTGGTCGGAAAATCACCTAAGGCTATAGCCCAGGGTCTCGTCTGGGGTCAAAAGTGAAAATTTTCGTAAGGACTTGAAACTCGCCAGGCGGGTCGACCTTGACCCTCCAACCACCTCAGAAGCCGCCTTGACCTTTTTTAACAATGTCCTCGGGGCGCAAGGGGGCCCGTTCGAGGACGACCTGACTTCCAAAAACGTGAAATTTAAATATTTTCGTAAGGACTTGAAACTCGCCAGGCGGGTCGACCCTGACCCTCCGACCACCTGGGAAGCCGCCCTTGACCTTTTCCACCACCTTTGTCTCCTTGGAAGCCGACCCTGACCTTTCCCACCACCTGTCTCTCCAGGCGCTAGGGAGCCCGTCTCCAGGCCGACGTGGCTTGCTCAAAATCGAAAAACGAGCGGCTACGGGCCGCTCAGATGACCTAAAGCATCCTTTGGCAAGGTCTGAGACCCATCCGAAATTTTTTTTTTTTTGGTCGGAAAATCACCTAAGGCTATAGCCCAGGGTCTCGTCTGGGGTCAAAAGTGAAAATTTTCGTAAGGACTTGAAACTCGCCAGGCGGGTCGACCTTGACCCTCCAACCACCTCAGAAGCCGCCTTGACCTTTTTTAACAATGTCCTCGGGGCGCAAGGGGGCCCGTTCGAGGACGACCTGACTTCCAAAAACGTGAAATTTAAATATTTTCGTAAGGACTTGAAACTCGCCAGGCGGGTCGACCCTGACCCTCCGACCACCTGGGAAGCCGCCCTTGACCTTTTCCACCACCTTTGTCTCCTTGGAAGCCGACCCTGACCTTTCCCACCACCTGTCTCTCCAGGCGCTAGGGAGCCCGTCTCCAGGCCGACGTGGCTTGCTCAAAATCGAAAAACGAGCGGCTACGGGCCGCTCAGATGACCTAAAGCATCCTTTGGCAAGGTCTGAGACCCATCCGAAATTTTTTTTTTTTTGGTCGGAAAATCACCTAAGGCTATAGCCCAGGGTCTCGTCTGGGGTCAAAAGTGAAAATTTTCGTAAGGACTTGAAACTCGCCAGGCGGGTCGACCTTGACCCTCCAACCACCTCAGAAGCCGCCTTGACCTTTTTTAACAATGTCCTCGGGGCGCAAGGGGGCCCGTTCGAGGACGACCTGACTTCCAAAAACGTGAAATTTAAATATTTTCGTAAGGACTTGAAACTCGCCAGGCGGGTCGACCCTGACCCTCCGACCACCTGGGAAGCCGCCCTTGACCTTTTCCACCACCTTTGTCTCCTTGGAAGCCGACCCTGACCTTTCCCACCACCTGTCTCTCCAGGCGCTAGGGAGCCCGTCTCCAGGCCGACGTGGCTTGCTCAAAATCGAAAAACGAGCGGCTACGGGCCGCTCAGATGACCTAAAGCATCCTTTGGCAAGGTCTGAGACCCATCCGAAATTTTTTTTTTTTTGGTCGGAAAATCACCTAAGGCTATAGCCCAGGGTCTCGTCTGGGGTCAAAAGTGAAAATTTTCGTAAGGACTTGAAACTCGCCAGGCGGGTCGACCTTGACCCTCCAACCACCTCAGAAGCCGCCTTGACCTTTTTTAACAATGTCCTCGGGGCGCAAGGGGGCCCGTTCGAGGACGACCTGACTTCCAAAAACGTGAAATTTAAATATTTTCGTAAGGACTTGAAACTCGCCAGGCGGGTCGACCCTGACCCTCCGACCACCTGGGAAGCCGCCCTTGACCTTTTCCACCACCTTTGTCTCCTTGGAAGCCGACCCTGACCTTTCCCACCACCTGTCTCTCCAGGCGCTAGGGAGCCCGTCTCCAGGCCGACGTGGCTTGCTCAAAATCGAAAAACGAGCGGCTACGGGCCGCTCAGATGACCTAAAGCATCCTTTGGCAAGGTCTGAGACCCATCCGAAATTTTTTTTTTTTTGGTCGGAAAATCACCTAAGGCTATAGCCCAGGGTCTCGTCTGGGGTCAAAAGTGAAAATTTTCGTAAGGACTTGAAACTCGCCAGGCGGGTCGACCTTGACCCTCCAACCACCTCAGAAGCCGCCTTGACCTTTTTTAACAATGTCCTCGGGGCGCAAGGGGGCCCGTTCGAGGACGACCTGACTTCCAAAAACGTGAAATTTAAATATTTTCGTAAGGACTTGAAACTCGCCAGGCGGGTCGACCCTGACCCTCCGACCACCTGGGAAGCCGCCCTTGACCTTTTCCACCACCTTTGTCTCCTTGGAAGCCGACCCTGACCTTTCCCACCACCTGTCTCTCCAGGCGCTAGGGAGCCCGTCTCCAGGCCGACGTGGCTTGCTCAAAATCGAAAAACGAGCGGCTACGGGCCGCTCAGATGACCTAAAGCATCCTTTGGCAAGGTCTGAGACCCATCCGAAATTTTTTTTTTTTTGGTCGGAAAATCACCTAAGGCTATAGCCCAGGGTCTCGTCTGGGGTCAAAAGTGAAAATTTTCGTAAGGACTTGAAACTCGCCAGGCGGGTCGACCTTGACCCTCCAACCACCTCAGAAGCCGCCTTGACCTTTTTTAACAATGTCCTCGGGGCGCAAGGGGGCCCGTTCGAGGACGACCTGACTTCCAAAAACGTGAAATTTAAATATTTTCGTAAGGACTTGAAACTCGCCAGGCGGGTCGACCCTGACCCTCCGACCACCTGGGAAGCCGCCCTTGACCTTTTCCACCACCTTTGTCTCCTTGGAAGCCGACCCTGACCTTTCCCACCACCTGTCTCTCCAGGCGCTAGGGAGCCCGTCTCCAGGCCGACGTGGCTTGCTCAAAATCGAAAAACGAGCGGCTACGGGCCGCTCAGATGACCTAAAGCATCCTTTGGCAAGGTCTGAGACCCATCCGAAATTTTTTTTTTTTTGGTCGGAAAATCACCTAAGGCTATAGCCCAGGGTCTCGTCTGGGGTCAAAAGTGAAAATTTTCGTAAGGACTTGAAACTCGCCAGGCGGGTCGACCTTGACCCTCCAACCACCTCAGAAGCCGCCTTGACCTTTTTTAACAATGTCCTCGGGGCGCAAGGGGGCCCGTTCGAGGACGACCTGACTTCCAAAAACGTGAAATTTAAATATTTTCGTAAGGACTTGAAACTCGCCAGGCGGGTCGACCCTGACCCTCCGACCACCTGGGAAGCCGCCCTTGACCTTTTCCACCACCTTTGTCTCCTTGGAAGCCGACCCTGACCTTTCCCACCACCTGTCTCTCCAGGCGCTAGGGAGCCCGTCTCCAGGCCGACGTGGCTTGCTCAAAATCGAAAAACGAGCGGCTACGGGCCGCTCAGATGACCTAAAGCATCCTTTGGCAAGGTCTGAGACCCATCCGAAATTTTTTTTTTTTTGGTCGGAAAATCACCTAAGGCTATAGCCCAGGGTCTCGTCTGGGGTCAAAAGTGAAAATTTTCGTAAGGACTTGAAACTCGCCAGGCGGGTCGACCTTGACCCTCCAACCACCTCAGAAGCCGCCTTGACCTTTTTTAACAATGTCCTCGGGGCGCAAGGGGGCCCGTTCGAGGACGACCTGACTTCCAAAAACGTGAAATTTAAATATTTTCGTAAGGACTTGAAACTCGCCAGGCGGGTCGACCCTGACCCTCCGACCACCTGGGAAGCCGCCCTTGACCTTTTCCACCACCTTTGTCTCCTTGGAAGCCGACCCTGACCTTTCCCACCACCTGTCTCTCCAGGCGCTAGGGAGCCCGTCTCCAGGCCGACGTGGCTTGCTCAAAATCGAAAAACGAGCGGCTACGGGCCGCTCAGATGACCTAAAGCATCCTTTGGCAAGGTCTGAGACCCATCCGAAATTTTTTTTTTTTTGGTCGGAAAATCACCTAAGGCTATAGCCCAGGGTCTCGTCTGGGGTCAAAAGTGAAAATTTTCGTAAGGACTTGAAACTCGCCAGGCGGGTCGACCTTGACCCTCCAACCACCTCAGAAGCCGCCTTGACCTTTTTTAACAATGTCCTCGGGGCGCAAGGGGGCCCGTTCGAGGACGACCTGACTTCCAAAAACGTGAAATTTAAATATTTTCGTAAGGACTTGAAACTCGCCAGGCGGGTCGACCCTGACCCTCCGACCACCTGGGAAGCCGCCCTTGACCTTTTCCACCACCTTTGTCTCCTTGGAAGCCGACCCTGACCTTTCCCACCACCTGTCTCTCCAGGCGCTAGGGAGCCCGTCTCCAGGCCGACGTGGCTTGCTCAAAATCGAAAAACGAGCGGCTACGGGCCGCTCAGATGACCTAAAGCATCCTTTGGCAAGGTCTGAGACCCATCCGAAATTTTTTTTTTTTTGGTCGGAAAATCACCTAAGGCTATAGCCCAGGGTCTCGTCTGGGGTCAAAAGTGAAAATTTTCGTAAGGACTTGAAACTCGCCAGGCGGGTCGACCTTGACCCTCCAACCACCTCAGAAGCCGCCTTGACCTTTTTTAACAATGTCCTCGGGGCGCAAGGGGGCCCGTTCGAGGACGACCTGACTTCCAAAAACGTGAAATTTAAATATTTTCGTAAGGACTTGAAACTCGCCAGGCGGGTCGACCCTGACCCTCCGACCACCTGGGAAGCCGCCCTTGACCTTTTCCACCACCTTTGTCTCCTTGGAAGCCGACCCTGACCTTTCCCACCACCTGTCTCTCCAGGCGCTAGGGAGCCCGTCTCCAGGCCGACGTGGCTTGCTCAAAATCGAAAAACGAGCGGCTACGGGCCGCTCAGATGACCTAAAGCATCCTTTGGCAAGGTCTGAGACCCATCCGAAATTTTTTTTTTTTTGGTCGGAAAATCACCTAAGGCTATAGCCCAGGGTCTCGTCTGGGGTCAAAAGTGAAAATTTTCGTAAGGACTTGAAACTCGCCAGGCGGGTCGACCTTGACCCTCCAACCACCTCAGAAGCCGCCTTGACCTTTTTTAACAATGTCCTCGGGGCGCAAGGGGGCCCGTTCGAGGACGACCTGACTTCCAAAAACGTGAAATTTAAATATTTTCGTAAGGACTTGAAACTCGCCAGGCGGGTCGACCCTGACCCTCCGACCACCTGGGAAGCCGCCCTTGACCTTTTCCACCACCTTTGTCTCCTTGGAAGCCGACCCTGACCTTTCCCACCACCTGTCTCTCCAGGCGCTAGGGAGCCCGTCTCCAGGCCGACGTGGCTTGCTCAAAATCGAAAAACGAGCGGCTACGGGCCGCTCAGATGACCTAAAGCATCCTTTGGCAAGGTCTGAGACCCATCCGAAATTTTTTTTTTTTTGGTCGGAAAATCACCTAAGGCTATAGCCCAGGGTCTCGTCTGGGGTCAAAAGTGAAAATTTTCGTAAGGACTTGAAACTCGCCAGGCGGGTCGACCTTGACCCTCCAACCACCTCAGAAGCCGCCTTGACCTTTTTTAACAATGTCCTCGGGGCGCAAGGGGGCCCGTTCGAGGACGACCTGACTTCCAAAAACGTGAAATTTAAATATTTTCGTAAGGACTTGAAACTCGCCAGGCGGGTCGACCCTGACCCTCCGACCACCTGGGAAGCCGCCCTTGACCTTTTCCACCACCTTTGTCTCCTTGGAAGCCGACCCTGACCTTTCCCACCACCTGTCTCTCCAGGCGCTAGGGAGCCCGTCTCCAGGCCGACGTGGCTTGCTCAAAATCGAAAAACGAGCGGCTACGGGCCGCTCAGATGACCTAAAGCATCCTTTGGCAAGGTCTGAGACCCATCCGAAATTTTTTTTTTTTTGGTCGGAAAATCACCTAAGGCTATAGCCCAGGGTCTCGTCTGGGGTCAAAAGTGAAAATTTTCGTAAGGACTTGAAACTCGCCAGGCGGGTCGACCTTGACCCTCCAACCACCTCAGAAGCCGCCTTGACCTTTTTTAACAATGTCCTCGGGGCGCAAGGGGGCCCGTTCGAGGACGACCTGACTTCCAAAAACGTGAAATTTAAATATTTTCGTAAGGACTTGAAACTCGCCAGGCGGGTCGACCCTGACCCTCCGACCACCTGGGAAGCCGCCCTTGACCTTTTCCACCACCTTTGTCTCCTTGGAAGCCGACCCTGACCTTTCCCACCACCTGTCTCTCCAGGCGCTAGGGAGCCCGTCTCCAGGCCGACGTGGCTTGCTCAAAATCGAAAAACGAGCGGCTACGGGCCGCTCAGATGACCTAAAGCATCCTTTGGCAAGGTCTGAGACCCATCCGAAATTTTTTTTTTTTTGGTCGGAAAATCACCTAAGGCTATAGCCCAGGGTCTCGTCTGGGGTCAAAAGTGAAAATTTTCGTAAGGACTTGAAACTCGCCAGGCGGGTCGACCTTGACCCTCCAACCACCTCAGAAGCCGCCTTGACCTTTTTTAACAATGTCCTCGGGGCGCAAGGGGGCCCGTTCGAGGACGACCTGACTTCCAAAAACGTGAAATTTAAATATTTTCGTAAGGACTTGAAACTCGCCAGGCGGGTCGACCCTGACCCTCCGACCACCTGGGAAGCCGCCCTTGACCTTTTCCACCACCTTTGTCTCCTTGGAAGCCGACCCTGACCTTTCCCACCACCTGTCTCTCCAGGCGCTAGGGAGCCCGTCTCCAGGCCGACGTGGCTTGCTCAAAATCGAAAAACGAGCGGCTACGGGCCGCTCAGATGACCTAAAGCATCCTTTGGCAAGGTCTGAGACCCATCCGAAATTTTTTTTTTTTTGGTCGGAAAATCACCTAAGGCTATAGCCCAGGGTCTCGTCTGGGGTCAAAAGTGAAAATTTTCGTAAGGACTTGAAACTCGCCAGGCGGGTCGACCTTGACCCTCCAACCACCTCAGAAGCCGCCTTGACCTTTTTTAACAATGTCCTCGGGGCGCAAGGGGGCCCGTTCGAGGACGACCTGACTTCCAAAAACGTGAAATTTAAATATTTTCGTAAGGACTTGAAACTCGCCAGGCGGGTCGACCCTGACCCTCCGACCACCTGGGAAGCCGCCCTTGACCTTTTCCACCACCTTTGTCTCCTTGGAAGCCGACCCTGACCTTTCCCACCACCTGTCTCTCCAGGCGCTAGGGAGCCCGTCTCCAGGCCGACGTGGCTTGCTCAAAATCGAAAAACGAGCGGCTACGGGCCGCTCAGATGACCTAAAGCATCCTTTGGCAAGGTCTGAGACCCATCCGAAATTTTTTTTTTTTTGGTCGGAAAATCACCTAAGGCTATAGCCCAGGGTCTCGTCTGGGGTCAAAAGTGAAAATTTTCGTAAGGACTTGAAACTCGCCAGGCGGGTCGACCTTGACCCTCCAACCACCTCAGAAGCCGCCTTGACCTTTTTTAACAATGTCCTCGGGGCGCAAGGGGGCCCGTTCGAGGACGACCTGACTTCCAAAAACGTGAAATTTAAATATTTTCGTAAGGACTTGAAACTCGCCAGGCGGGTCGACCCTGACCCTCCGACCACCTGGGAAGCCGCCCTTGACCTTTTCCACCACCTTTGTCTCCTTGGAAGCCGACCCTGACCTTTCCCACCACCTGTCTCTCCAGGCGCTAGGGAGCCCGTCTCCAGGCCGACGTGGCTTGCTCAAAATCGAAAAACGAGCGGCTACGGGCCGCTCAGATGACCTAAAGCATCCTTTGGCAAGGTCTGAGACCCATCCGAAATTTTTTTTTTTTTGGTCGGAAAATCACCTAAGGCTATAGCCCAGGGTCTCGTCTGGGGTCAAAAGTGAAAATTTTCGTAAGGACTTGAAACTCGCCAGGCGGGTCGACCTTGACCCTCCAACCACCTCAGAAGCCGCCTTGACCTTTTTTAACAATGTCCTCGGGGCGCAAGGGGGCCCGTTCGAGGACGACCTGACTTCCAAAAACGTGAAATTTAAATATTTTCGTAAGGACTTGAAACTCGCCAGGCGGGTCGACCCTGACCCTCCGACCACCTGGGAAGCCGCCCTTGACCTTTTCCACCACCTTTGTCTCCTTGGAAGCCGACCCTGACCTTTCCCACCACCTGTCTCTCCAGGCGCTAGGGAGCCCGTCTCCAGGCCGACGTGGCTTGCTCAAAATCGAAAAACGAGCGGCTACGGGCCGCTCAGATGACCTAAAGCATCCTTTGGCAAGGTCTGAGACCCATCCGAAATTTTTTTTTTTTTGGTCGGAAAATCACCTAAGGCTATAGCCCAGGGTCTCGTCTGGGGTCAAAAGTGAAAATTTTCGTAAGGACTTGAAACTCGCCAGGCGGGTCGACCTTGACCCTCCAACCACCTCAGAAGCCGCCTTGACCTTTTTTAACAATGTCCTCGGGGCGCAAGGGGGCCCGTTCGAGGACGACCTGACTTCCAAAAACGTGAAATTTAAATATTTTCGTAAGGACTTGAAACTCGCCAGGCGGGTCGACCCTGACCCTCCGACCACCTGGGAAGCCGCCCTTGACCTTTTCCACCACCTTTGTCTCCTTGGAAGCCGACCCTGACCTTTCCCACCACCTGTCTCTCCAGGCGCTAGGGAGCCCGTCTCCAGGCCGACGTGGCTTGCTCAAAATCGAAAAACGAGCGGCTACGGGCCGCTCAGATGACCTAAAGCATCCTTTGGCAAGGTCTGAGACCCATCCGAAATTTTTTTTTTTTTGGTCGGAAAATCACCTAAGGCTATAGCCCAGGGTCTCGTCTGGGGTCAAAAGTGAAAATTTTCGTAAGGACTTGAAACTCGCCAGGCGGGTCGACCTTGACCCTCCAACCACCTCAGAAGCCGCCTTGACCTTTTTTAACAATGTCCTCGGGGCGCAAGGGGGCCCGTTCGAGGACGACCTGACTTCCAAAAACGTGAAATTTAAATATTTTCGTAAGGACTTGAAACTCGCCAGGCGGGTCGACCCTGACCCTCCGACCACCTGGGAAGCCGCCCTTGACCTTTTCCACCACCTTTGTCTCCTTGGAAGCCGACCCTGACCTTTCCCACCACCTGTCTCTCCAGGCGCTAGGGAGCCCGTCTCCAGGCCGACGTGGCTTGCTCAAAATCGAAAAACGAGCGGCTACGGGCCGCTCAGATGACCTAAAGCATCCTTTGGCAAGGTCTGAGACCCATCCGAAATTTTTTTTTTTTTGGTCGGAAAATCACCTAAGGCTATAGCCCAGGGTCTCGTCTGGGGTCAAAAGTGAAAATTTTCGTAAGGACTTGAAACTCGCCAGGCGGGTCGACCTTGACCCTCCAACCACCTCAGAAGCCGCCTTGACCTTTTTTAACAATGTCCTCGGGGCGCAAGGGGGCCCGTTCGAGGACGACCTGACTTCCAAAAACGTGAAATTTAAATATTTTCGTAAGGACTTGAAACTCGCCAGGCGGGTCGACCCTGACCCTCCGACCACCTGGGAAGCCGCCCTTGACCTTTTCCACCACCTTTGTCTCCTTGGAAGCCGACCCTGACCTTTCCCACCACCTGTCTCTCCAGGCGCTAGGGAGCCCGTCTCCAGGCCGACGTGGCTTGCTCAAAATCGAAAAACGAGCGGCTACGGGCCGCTCAGATGACCTAAAGCATCCTTTGGCAAGGTCTGAGACCCATCCGAAATTTTTTTTTTTTTGGTCGGAAAATCACCTAAGGCTATAGCCCAGGGTCTCGTCTGGGGTCAAAAGTGAAAATTTTCGTAAGGACTTGAAACTCGCCAGGCGGGTCGACCTTGACCCTCCAACCACCTCAGAAGCCGCCTTGACCTTTTTTAACAATGTCCTCGGGGCGCAAGGGGGCCCGTTCGAGGACGACCTGACTTCCAAAAACGTGAAATTTAAATATTTTCGTAAGGACTTGAAACTCGCCAGGCGGGTCGACCCTGACCCTCCGACCACCTGGGAAGCCGCCCTTGACCTTTTCCACCACCTTTGTCTCCTTGGAAGCCGACCCTGACCTTTCCCACCACCTGTCTCTCCAGGCGCTAGGGAGCCCGTCTCCAGGCCGACGTGGCTTGCTCAAAATCGAAAAACGAGCGGCTACGGGCCGCTCAGATGACCTAAAGCATCCTTTGGCAAGGTCTGAGACCCATCCGAAATTTTTTTTTTTTTGGTCGGAAAATCACCTAAGGCTATAGCCCAGGGTCTCGTCTGGGGTCAAAAGTGAAAATTTTCGTAAGGACTTGAAACTCGCCAGGCGGGTCGACCTTGACCCTCCAACCACCTCAGAAGCCGCCTTGACCTTTTTTAACAATGTCCTCGGGGCGCAAGGGGGCCCGTTCGAGGACGACCTGACTTCCAAAAACGTGAAATTTAAATATTTTCGTAAGGACTTGAAACTCGCCAGGCGGGTCGACCCTGACCCTCCGACCACCTGGGAAGCCGCCCTTGACCTTTTCCACCACCTTTGTCTCCTTGGAAGCCGACCCTGACCTTTCCCACCACCTGTCTCTCCAGGCGCTAGGGAGCCCGTCTCCAGGCCGACGTGGCTTGCTCAAAATCGAAAAACGAGCGGCTACGGGCCGCTCAGATGACCTAAAGCATCCTTTGGCAAGGTCTGAGACCCATCCGAAATTTTTTTTTTTTTGGTCGGAAAATCACCTAAGGCTATAGCCCAGGGTCTCGTCTGGGGTCAAAAGTGAAAATTTTCGTAAGGACTTGAAACTCGCCAGGCGGGTCGACCTTGACCCTCCAACCACCTCAGAAGCCGCCTTGACCTTTTTTAACAATGTCCTCGGGGCGCAAGGGGGCCCGTTCGAGGACGACCTGACTTCCAAAAACGTGAAATTTAAATATTTTCGTAAGGACTTGAAACTCGCCAGGCGGGTCGACCCTGACCCTCCGACCACCTGGGAAGCCGCCCTTGACCTTTTCCACCACCTTTGTCTCCTTGGAAGCCGACCCTGACCTTTCCCACCACCTGTCTCTCCAGGCGCTAGGGAGCCCGTCTCCAGGCCGACGTGGCTTGCTCAAAATCGAAAAACGAGCGGCTACGGGCCGCTCAGATGACCTAAAGCATCCTTTGGCAAGGTCTGAGACCCATCCGAAATTTTTTTTTTTTTGGTCGGAAAATCACCTAAGGCTATAGCCCAGGGTCTCGTCTGGGGTCAAAAGTGAAAATTTTCGTAAGGACTTGAAACTCGCCAGGCGGGTCGACCTTGACCCTCCAACCACCTCAGAAGCCGCCTTGACCTTTTTTAACAATGTCCTCGGGGCGCAAGGGGGCCCGTTCGAGGACGACCTGACTTCCAAAAACGTGAAATTTAAATATTTTCGTAAGGACTTGAAACTCGCCAGGCGGGTCGACCCTGACCCTCCGACCACCTGGGAAGCCGCCCTTGACCTTTTCCACCACCTTTGTCTCCTTGGAAGCCGACCCTGACCTTTCCCACCACCTGTCTCTCCAGGCGCTAGGGAGCCCGTCTCCAGGCCGACGTGGCTTGCTCAAAATCGAAAAACGAGCGGCTACGGGCCGCTCAGATGACCTAAAGCATCCTTTGGCAAGGTCTGAGACCCATCCGAAATTTTTTTTTTTTTGGTCGGAAAATCACCTAAGGCTATAGCCCAGGGTCTCGTCTGGGGTCAAAAGTGAAAATTTTCGTAAGGACTTGAAACTCGCCAGGCGGGTCGACCTTCTCCAACCACCTCAGAAGCCGCCTTGACCTTTTTTAACAATGTCCTCGGGGCGCAAGGGGGCCCGTTCGAGGACGACCTGACTTCCAAAAACGTGAAATTTAAATATTTTCGTAAGGACTTGAAACTCGCCAGGCGGGTCGACCCTGACCCTCCGACCACCTGGGAAGCCGCCCTTGACCTTTTCCACCACCTTTGTCTCCTTGGAAGCCGACCCTGACCTTTCCCACCACCTGTCTCTCCAGGCGCTAGGGAGCCCGTCTCCAGGCCGACGTGGCTTGCTCAAAATCGAAAAACGAGCGGCTACGGGCCGCTCAGATGACCTAAAGCATCCTTTGGCAAGGTCTGAGACCCATCCGAAATTTTTTTTTTTTTGGTCGGAAAATCACCTAAGGCTATAGCCCAGGGTCTCGTCTGGGGTCAAAAGTGAAAATTTTCGTAAGGACTTGAAACTCGCCAGGCGGGTCGACCTTGACCCTCCAACCACCTCAGAAGCCGCCTTGACCTTTTTTAACAATGTCCTCGGGGCGCAAGGGGGCCCGTTCGAGGACGACCTGACTTCCAAAAACGTGAAATTTAAATATTTTCGTAAGGACTTGAAACTCGCCAGGCGGGTCGACCCTGACCCTCCGACCACCTGGGAAGCCGCCCTTGACCTTTTCCACCACCTTTGTCTCCTTGGAAGCCGACCCTGACCTTTCCCACCACCTGTCTCTCCAGGCGCTAGGGAGCCCGTCTCCAGGCCGACGTGGCTTGCTCAAAATCGAAAAACGAGCGGCTACGGGCCGCTCAGATGACCTAAAGCATCCTTTGGCAAGGTCTGAGACCCATCCGAAATTTTTTTTTTTTTGGTCGGAAAATCACCTAAGGCTATAGCCCAGGGTCTCGTCTGGGGTCAAAAGTGAAAATTTTCGTAAGGACTTGAAACTCGCCAGGCGGGTCGACCTTGACCCTCCAACCACCTCAGAAGCCGCCTTGACCTTTTTTAACAATGTCCTCGGGGCGCAAGGGGGCCCGTTCGAGGACGACCTGACTTCCAAAAACGTGAAATTTAAATATTTTCGTAAGGACTTGAAACTCGCCAGGCGGGTCGACCCTGACCCTCCGACCACCTGGGAAGCCGCCCTTGACCTTTTCCACCACCTTTGTCTCCTTGGAAGCCGACCCTGACCTTTCCCACCACCTGTCTCTCCAGGCGCTAGGGAGCCCGTCTCCAGGCCGACGTGGCTTGCTCAAAATCGAAAAACGAGCGGCTACGGGCCGCTCAGATGACCTAAAGCATCCTTTGGCAAGGTCTGAGACCCATCCGAAATTTTTTTTTTTTTGGTCGGAAAATCACCTAAGGCTATAGCCCAGGGTCTCGTCTGGGGTCAAAAGTGAAAATTTTCGTAAGGACTTGAAACTCGCCAGGCGGGTCGACCTTGACCCTCCAACCACCTCAGAAGCCGCCTTGACCTTTTTTAACAATGTCCTCGGGGCGCAAGGGGGCCCGTTCGAGGACGACCTGACTTCCAAAAACGTGAAATTTAAATATTTTCGTAAGGACTTGAAACTCGCCAGGCGGGTCGACCCTGACCCTCCGACCACCTGGGAAGCCGCCCTTGACCTTTTCCACCACCTTTGTCTCCTTGGAAGCCGACCCTGACCTTTCCCACCACCTGTCTCTCCAGGCGCTAGGGAGCCCGTCTCCAGGCCGACGTGGCTTGCTCAAAATCGAAAAACGAGCGGCTACGGGCCGCTCAGATGACCTAAAGCATCCTTTGGCAAGGTCTGAGACCCATCCGAAATTTTTTTTTTTTTGGTCGGAAAATCACCTAAGGCTATAGCCCAGGGTCTCGTCTGGGGTCAAAAGTGAAAATTTTCGTAAGGACTTGAAACTCGCCAGGCGGGTCGACCTTGACCCTCCAACCACCTCAGAAGCCGCCTTGACCTTTTTTAACAATGTCCTCGGGGCGCAAGGGGGCCCGTTCGAGGACGACCTGACTTCCAAAAACGTGAAATTTAAATATTTTCGTAAGGACTTGAAACTCGCCAGGCGGGTCGACCCTGACCCTCCGACCACCTGGGAAGCCGCCCTTGACCTTTTCCACCACCTTTGTCTCCTTGGAAGCCGACCCTGACCTTTCCCACCACCTGTCTCTCCAGGCGCTAGGGAGCCCGTCTCCAGGCCGACGTGGCTTGCTCAAAATCGAAAAACGAGCGGCTACGGGCCGCTCAGATGACCTAAAGCATCCTTTGGCAAGGTCTGAGACCCATCCGAAATTTTTTTTTTTTTGGTCGGAAAATCACCTAAGGCTATATAGCCCAGGGTCTCGTCTGGGGTCAAAAGTGAAAATTTTCGTAAGGACTTGAAACTCGCCAGGCGGGTCGACCTTGACCCTCCAACCACCTCAGAAGCCGCCTTGACCTTTTTTAACAATGTCCTCGGGGCGCAAGGGGGCCCGTTCGAGGACGACCTGACTTCCAAAAACGTGAAATTTAAATATTTTCGTAAGGACTTGAAACTCGCCAGGCGGGTCGACCCTGACCCTCCGACCACCTGGGAAGCCGCCCTTGACCTTTTCCACCACCTTTGTCTCCTTGGAAGCCGACCCTGACCTTTCCCACCACCTGTCTCTCCAGGCGCTAGGGAGCCCGTCTCCAGGCCGACGTGGCTTGCTCAAAATCGAAAAACGAGCGGCTACGGGCCGCTCAGATGACCTAAAGCATCCTTTGGCAAGGTCTGAGACCCATCCGAAATTTTTTTTTTTTTGGTCGGAAAATCACCTAAGGCTATATATAGCCCAGGGTCTCGTCTGGGGTCAAAAGTGAAAATTTTCGTAAGGACTTGAAACTCGCCAGGCGGGTCGACCTTGACCCTCCAACCACCTCAGAAGCCGCCTTGACCTTTTTTAACAATGTCCTCGGGGCGCAAGGGGGCCCGTTCGAGGACGACCTGACTTCCAAAAACGTGAAATTTAAATATTTTCGTAAGGACTTGAAACTCGCCAGGCGGGTCGACCCTGACCCTCCGACCACCTGGGAAGCCGCCCTTGACCTTTTCCACCACCTTTGTCTCCTTGGAAGCCGACCCTGACCTTTCCCACCACCTGTCTCTCCAGGCGCTAGGGAGCCCGTCTCCAGGCCGACGTGGCTTGCTCAAAATCGAAAAACGAGCGGCTACGGGCCGCTCAGATGACCTAAAGCATCCTTTGGCAAGGTCTGAGACCCATCCGAAATTTTTTTTTTTTTGGTCGGAAAATCACCTAAGGCTATAGCCCAGGGTCTCGTCTGGGGTCAAAAGTGAAAATTTTCGTAAGGACTTGAAACTCGCCAGGCGGGTCGACCTTGACCCTCCAACCACCTCAGAAGCCGCCTTGACCTTTTTTAACAATGTCCTCGGGGCGCAAGGGGGCCCGTTCGAGGACGACCTGACTTCCAAAAACGTGAAATTTAAATATTTTCGTAAGGACTTGAAACTCGCCAGGCGGGTCGACCCTGACCCTCCGACCACCTGGGAAGCCGCCCTTGACCTTTTCCACCACCTTTGTCTCCTTGGAAGCCGACCCTGACCTTTCCCACCACCTGTCTCTCCAGGCGCTAGGGAGCCCGTCTCCAGGCCGACGTGGCTTGCTCAAAATCGAAAAACGAGCGGCTACGGGCCGCTCAGATGACCTAAAGCATCCTTTGGCAAGGTCTGAGACCCATCCGAAATTTTTTTTTTTTTGGTCGGAAAATCACCTAAGGCTATAGCCCAGGGTCTCGTCTGGGGTCAAAAGTGAAAATTTTCGTAAGGACTTGAAACTCGCCAGGCGGGTCGACCTTGACCCTCCAACCACCTCAGAAGCCGCCTTGACCTTTTTTAACAATGTCCTCGGGGCGCAAGGGGGCCCGTTCGAGGACGACCTGACTTCCAAAAACGTGAAATTTAAATATTTTCGTAAGGACTTGAAACTCGCCAGGCGGGTCGACCCTGACCCTCCGACCACCTGGGAAGCCGCCCTTGACCTTTTCCACCACCTTTGTCTCCTTGGAAGCCGACCCTGACCTTTCCCACCACCTGTCTCTCCAGGCGCTAGGGAGCCCGTCTCCAGGCCGACGTGGCTTGCTCAAAATCGAAAAACGAGCGGCTACGGGCCGCTCAGATGACCTAAAGCATCCTTTGGCAAGGTCTGAGACCCATCCGAAATTTTTTTTTTTTTGGTCGGAAAATCACCTAAGGCTATAGCCCAGGGTCTCGTCTGGGGTCAAAAGTGAAAATTTTCGTAAGGACTTGAAACTCGCCAGGCGGGTCGACCTTGACCCTCCAACCACCTCAGAAGCCGCCTTGACCTTTTTTAACAATGTCCTCGGGGCGCAAGGGGGCCCGTTCGAGGACGACCTGACTTCCAAAAACGTGAAATTTAAATATTTTCGTAAGGACTTGAAACTCGCCAGGCGGGTCGACCCTGACCCTCCGACCACCTGGGAAGCCGCCCTTGACCTTTTCCACCACCTTTGTCTCCTTGGAAGCCGACCCTGACCTTTCCCACCACCTGTCTCTCCAGGCGCTAGGGAGCCCGTCTCCAGGCCGACGTGGCTTGCTCAAAATCGAA
The DNA here is from genome assembly GCF_023055435.1 of Haliotis rufescens. Lineage (NCBI taxonomy): Eukaryota > Metazoa > Mollusca > Gastropoda > Lepetellida > Haliotidae > Haliotis > Haliotis rufescens. Next base: position 33,677 of record NW_025963904.1, read on the forward strand.
AAACGAGCGGCTACGGGCCGCTCAGATGACCTAAAGCATCCTTTGGCAAGGTCTGAGACCCATCCGAAATTTTTTTTTTTTTGGTCGGAAAATCACCTAAGGCTATAGCCCAGGGTCTCGTCTGGGGTCAAAAGTGAAAATTTTCGTAAGGACTTGAAACTCGCCAGGCGGGTCGACCTTGACCCTCCAACCACCTCAGAAGCCGCATTGACCTTTTTTAACAATGTCCTCGGGGCGCAAGGGGGCCCGTTCGAGGACGACCTGACTTCCAAAAACGTGAAATTTAAATATTTTCGTAAGGACTTGAAACTCGCCAGGCGGGTCGACCCTGACCCTCCGACCACCTGGGAAGCCGCCCTTGACCTTTTCCACCACCTTTGTCTCCTTGGAAGCCGACCCTGACCTTTCCCACCACCTGTCTCTCCAGGCGCTAGGGAGCCCGTCTCCAGGCCGACGTGGCTTGCTCAAAATCGAAAAACGAGCGGCTACGGGCCGCTCAGATGACCTAAAGCATCCTTTGGCAAGGTCTGAGACCCATCCGAAATTTTTTTTTTTTTGGTCGGAAAATCACCTAAGGCTATAGCCCAGGGTCTCGTCTGGGGTCAAAAGTGAAAATTTTCGTAAGGACTTGAAACTCGCCAGGCGGGTCGACCTTGACCCTCCAACCACCTCAGAAGCCGCCTTGACCTTTTTTAACAATGTCCTCGGGGCGCAAGGGGGCCCGTTCGAGGACGACCTGACTTCCAAAAACGTGAAATTTAAATATTTTCGTAAGGACTTGAAACTCGCCAGGCGGGTCGACCCTGACCCTCCGACCACCTGGGAAGCCGCCCTTGACCTTTTCCACCACCTTTGTCTCCTTGGAAGCCGACCCTGACCTTTCCCACCACCTGTCTCTCCAGGCGCTAGGGAGCCCGTCTCCAGGCCGACTTGGCTTGCTCAAAATCGAAAAACGAGCGGCTACGGGCCGCTCAGATGACCTAAAGCATCCTTTGGCAAGGTCTGAGACCCATCCGAAATTTTTTTTTTTTTGGTCGGAAAATCACCTAAGGCTATAGCCCAGGGTCTCGTCTGGGGTCAAAAGTGAAAATTTTCGTAAGGACTTGAAACTCGCCAGGCGGGTCGACCTTGACCCTCCAACCACCTCAGAAGCCGCCTTGACCTTTTTTAACAATGTCCTCGGGGCGCAAGGGGGCCCGTTCGAGGACGACCTGACTTCCAAAAACGTGAAATTTAAATATTTTCGTAAGGACTTGAAACTCGCCAGGCGGGTCGACCCTGACCCTCCGACCACCTGGGAAGCCGCCCTTGACCTTTTCCACCACCTTTGTCTCCTTGGAAGCCGACCCTGACCTTTCCCACCACCTGTCTCTCCAGGCGCTAGGGAGCCCGTCTCCAGGCCGACGTGGCTTGCTCAAAATCGAAAAACGAGCGGCTACGGGCCGCTCAGATGACCTAAAGCATCCTTTGGCAAGGTCTGAGACCCATCCGAAATTTTTTTTTTTTGGTCGGAAAATCACCTAAGGCTATAGCCCAGGGTCTCGTCTGGGGTCAAAAGTGAAAATTTTCGTAAGGACTTGAAACTCGCCAGGCGGGTCGACCTTGACCCTCCAACCACCTCAGAAGCCGCCTTGACCTTTTTTAACAATGTCCTCGGGGCGCAAGGGGGCCCGTTCGAGGACGACCTGACTTCCAAAAACGTGAAATTTAAATATTTTCGTAAGGACTTGAAACTCGCCAGGCGGGTCGACCCTGACCCTCCGACCACCTGGGAAGCCGCCCTTGACCTTTTCCACCACCTTTGTCTCCTTGGAAGCCGACCCTGACCTTTCCCACCACCTGTCTCTCCAGGCGCTAGGGAGCCCGTCTCCAGGCCGACGTGGCTTGCTCAAAATCGAAAAACGAGCGGCTACGGGCCGCTCAGATGACCTAAAGCATCCTTTGGCAAGGTCTGAGACCCATCCGAAATTTTTTTTTTTTTGGTCGGAAAATCACCTAAGGCTATAGCCCAGGGTCTCGTCTGGGGTCAAAAGTGAAAATTTTCGTAAGGACTTGAAACTCGCCAGGCGGGTCGACCTTGACCCTCCAACCACCTCAGAAGCCGCCTTGACCTTTTTTAACAATGTCCTCGGGGCGCAAGGGGGCCCGTTCGAGGACGACCTGACTTCCAAAAACGTGAAATTTAAATATTTTCGTAAGGACTTGAAACTCGCCAGGCGGGTCGACCCTGACCCTCCGACCACCTGGGAAGCCGCCCTTGACCTTTTCCACCACCTTTGTCTCCTTGGAAGCCGACCCTGACCTTTCCCACCACCTGTCTCTCCAGGCGCTAGGGAGCCCGTCTCCAGGCCGACGTGGCTTGCTCAAAATCGAAAAACGAGCGGCTACGGGCCGCTCAGATGACCTAAAGCATCCTTTGGCAAGGTCTGAGACCCATCCGAAATTTTTTTTTTTTTGGTCGGAAAATCACCTAAGGCTATAGCCCAGGGTCTCGTCTGGGGTCAAAAGTGAAAATTTTCGTAAGGACTTGAAACTCGCCAGGCGGGTCGACCTTGACCCTCCAACCACCTCAGAAGCCGCCTTGACCTTTTTTAACAATGTCCTCGGGGCGCAAGGGGGCCCGTTCGAGGACGACCTGACTTCCAAAAACGTGAAATTTAAATATTTTCGTAAGGACTTGAAACTCGCCAGGCGGGTCGACCCTGACCCTCCGACCACCTGGGAAGCCGCCCTTGACCTTTTCCACCACCTTTGTCTCCTTGGAAGCCGACCCTGACCTTTCCCACCACCTGTCTCTCCAGGCGCTAGGGAGCCCGTCTCCAGGCCGACGTGGCTTGCTCAAAATCGAAAAACGAGCGGCTACGGGCCGCTCAGATGACCTAAAGCATCCTTTGGCAAGGTCTGAGACCCATCCGAAATTTTTTTTTTTTTGGTCGGAAAATCACCTAAGGCTATAGCCCAGGGTCTCGTCTGGGGTCAAAAGTGAAAATTTTCGTAAGGACTTGAAACTCGCCAGGCGGGTCGACCTTGACCCTCCAACCACCTCAGAAGCCGCCTTGACCTTTTTTAACAATGTCCTCGGGGCGCAAGGGGGCCCGTTCGAGGACGACCTGACTTCCAAAAACGTGAAATTTAAATATTTTCGTAAGGACTTGAAACTCGCCAGGCGGGTCGACCCTGACCCTCCGACCACCTGGGAAGCCGCCCTTGACCTTTTCCACCACCTTTGTCTCCTTGGAAGCCGACCCTGACCTTTCCCACCACCTGTCTCTCCAGGCGCTAGGGAGCCCGTCTCCAGGCCGACGTGGCTTGCTCAAAATCGAAAAACGAGCGGCTACGGGCCGCTCAGATGACCTAAAGCATCCTTTGGCAAGGTCTGAGACCCATCCGAAATTTTTTTTTTTTTGGTCGGAAAATCACCTAAGGCTATAGCCCAGGGTCTCGTCTGGGGTCAAAAGTGAAAATTTTCGTAAGGACTTGAAACTCGCCAGGCGGGTCGACCTTGACCCTCCAACCACCTCAGAAGCCGCCTTGACCTTTTTTAACAATGTCCTCGGGGCGCAAGGGGGCCCGTTCGAGGACGACCTGACTTCCAAAAACGTGAAATTTAAATATTTTCGTAAGGACTTGAAACTCGCCAGGCGGGTCGACCCTGACCCTCCGACCACCTGGGAAGCCGCCCTTGACCTTTTCCACCACCTTTGTCTCCTTGGAAGCCGACCCTGACCTTTCCCACCACCTGTCTCTCCAGGCGCTAGGGAGCCCGTCTCCAGGCCGACGTGGCTTGCTCAAAATCGAAAAACGAGCGGCTACGGGCCGCTCAGATGACCTAAAGCATCCTTTGGCAAGGTCTGAGACCCATCCGAAATTTTTTTTTTTTTGGTCGGAAAATCACCTAAGGCTATAGCCCAGGGTCTCGTCTGGGGTCAAAAGTGAAAATTTTCGTAAGGACTTGAAACTCGCCAGGCGGGTCGACCTTGACCCTCCAACCACCTCAGAAGCCGCCTTGACCTTTTTTAACAATGTCCTCGGGGCGCAAGGGGGCCCGTTCGAGGACGACCTGACTTCCAAAAACGTGAAATTTAAATATTTTCGTAAGGACTTGAAACTCGCCAGGCGGGTCGACCCTGACCCTCCGACCACCTGGGAAGCCGCCCTTGACCTTTTCCACCACCTTTGTCTCCTTGGAAGCCGACCCTGACCTTTCCCACCACCTGTCTCTCCAGGCGCTAGGGAGCCCGTCTCCAGGCCGACGTGGCTTGCTCAAAATCGAAAAACGAGCGGCTACGGGCCGCTCAGATGACCTAAAGCATCCTTTGGCAAGGTCTGAGACCCATCCGAAATTTTTTTTTTTTTGGTCGGAAAATCACCTAAGGCTATAGCCCAGGGTCTCGTCTGGGGTCAAAAGTGAAAATTTTCGTAAGGACTTGAAACTCGCCAGGCGGGTCGACCTTGACCCTCCAACCACCTCAGAAGCCGCCTTGACCTTTTTTAACAATGTCCTCGGGGCGCAAGGGGGCCCGTTCGAGGACGACCTGACTTCCAAAAACGTGAAATTTAAATATTTTCGTAAGGACTTGAAACTCGCCAGGCGGGTCGACCCTGACCCTCCGACCACCTGGGAAGCCGCCCTTGACCTTTTCCACCACCTTTGTCTCCTTGGAAGCCGACCCTGACCTTTCCCACCACCTGTCTCTCCAGGCGCTAGGGAGCCCGTCTCCAGGCCGACGTGGCTTGCTCAAAATCGAAAAACGAGCGGCTACGGGCCGCTCAGATGACCTAAAGCATCCTTTGGCAAGGTCTGAGACCCATCCGAAATTTTTTTTTTTTTGGTCGGAAAATCACCTAAGGCTATAGCCCAGGGTCTCGTCTGGGGTCAAAAGTGAAAATTTTCGTAAGGACTTGAAACTCGCCAGGCGGGTCGACCTTGACCCTCCAACCACCTCAGAAGCCGCCTTGACCTTTTTTAACAATGTCCTCGGGGCGCAAGGGGGCCCGTTCGAGGACGACCTGACTTCCAAAAACGTGAAATTTAAATATTTTCGTAAGGACTTGAAACTCGCCAGGCGGGTCGACCCTGACCCTCCGACCACCTGGGAAGCCGCCCTTGACCTTTTCCACCACCTTTGTCTCCTTGGAAGCCGACCCTGACCTTTCCCACCACCTGTCTCTCCAGGCGCTAGGGAGCCCGTCTCCAGGCCGACGTGGCTTGCTCAAAATCGAAAAACGAGCGGCTACGGGCCGCTCAGATGACCTAAAGCATCCTTTGGCAAGGTCTGAGACCCATCCGAAATTTTTTTTTTTTTGGTCGGAAAATCACCTAAGGCTATAGCCCAGGGTCTCGTCTGGGGTCAAAAGTGAAAATTTTCGTAAGGACTTGAAACTCGCCAGGCGGGTCGACCTTGACCCTCCAACCACCTCAGAAGCCGCCTTGACCTTTTTTAACAATGTCCTCGGGGCGCAAGGGGGCCCGTTCGAGGACGACCTGACTTCCAAAAACGTGAAATTTAAATATTTTCGTAAGGACTTGAAACTCGCCAGGCGGGTCGACCCTGACCCTCCGACCACCTGGGAAGCCGCCCTTGACCTTTTCCACCACCTTTGTCTCCTTGGAAGCCGACCCTGACCTTTCCCACCACCTGTCTCTCCAGGCGCTAGGGAGCCCGTCTCCAGGCCGACGTGGCTTGCTCAAAATCGAAAAACGAGCGGCTACGGGCCGCTCAGATGACCTAAAGCATCCTTTGGCAAGGTCTGAGACCCATCCGAAATTTTTTTTTTTTTGGTCGGAAAATCACCTAAGGCTATAGCCCAGGGTCTCGTCTGGGGTCAAAAGTGAAAATTTTCGTAAGGACTTGAAACTCGCCAGGCGGGTCGACCTTGACCCTCCAACCACCTCAGAAGCCGCCTTGACCTTTTTTAACAATGTCCTCGGGGCGCAAGGGGGCCCGTTCGAGGACGACCTGACTTCCAAAAACGTGAAATTTAAATATTTTCGTAAGGACTTGAAACTCGCCAGGCGGGTCGACCCTGACCCTCCGACCACCTGGGAAGCCGCCCTTGACCTTTTCCACCACCTTTGTCTCCTTGGAAGCCGACCCTGACCTTTCCCACCACCTGTCTCTCCAGGCGCTAGGGAGCCCGTCTCCAGGCCGACGTGGCTTGCTCAAAATCGAAAAACGAGCGGCTACGGGCCGCTCAGATGACCTAAAGCATCCTTTGGCAAGGTCTGAGACCCATCCGAAATTTTTTTTTTTTTGGTCGGAAAATCACCTAAGGCTATAGCCCAGGGTCTCGTCTGGGGTCAAAAGTGAAAATTTTCGTAAGGACTTGAAACTCGCCAGGCGGGTCGACCTTGACCCTCCAACCACCTCAGAAGCCGCCTTGACCTTTTTTAACAATGTCCTCGGGGCGCAAGGGGGCCCGTTCGAGGACGACCTGACTTCCAAAAACGTGAAATTTAAATATTTTCGTAAGGACTTGAAACTCGCCAGGCGGGTCGACCCTGACCCTCCGACCACCTGGGAAGCCGCCCTTGACCTTTTCCACCACCTTTGTCTCCTTGGAAGCCGACCCTGACCTTTCCCACCACCTGTCTCTCCAGGCGCTAGGGAGCCCGTCTCCAGGCCGACGTGGCTTGCTCAAAATCGAAAAACGAGCGGCTACGGGCCGCTCAGATGACCTAAAGCATCCTTTGGCAAGGTCTGAGACCCATCCGAAATTTTTTTTTTTTTGGTCGGAAAATCACCTAAGGCTATAGCCCAGGGTCTCGTCTGGGGTCAAAAGTGAAAATTTTCGTAAGGACTTGAAACTCGCCAGGCGGGTCGACCTTGACCCTCCAACCACCTCAGAAGCCGCCTTGACCTTTTTTAACAATGTCCTCGGGGCGCAAGGGGGCCCGTTCGAGGACGACCTGACTTCCAAAAACGTGAAATTTAAATATTTTCGTAAGGACTTGAAACTCGCCAGGCGGGTCGACCCTGACCCTCCGACCACCTGGGAAGCCGCCCTTGACCTTTTCCACCACCTTTGTCTCCTTGGAAGCCGACCCTGACCTTTCCCACCACCTGTCTCTCCAGGCGCTAGGGAGCCCGTCTCCAGGCCGACGTGGCTTGCTCAAAATCGAAAAACGAGCGGCTACGGGCCGCTCAGATGACCTAAAGCATCCTTTGGCAAGGTCTGAGACCCATCCGAAATTTTTTTTTTTTTGGTCGGAAAATCACCTAAGGCTATAGCCCAGGGTCTCGTCTGGGGTCAAAAGTGAAAATTTTCGTAAGGACTTGAAACTCGCCAGGCGGGTCGACCTTGACCCTCCAACCACCTCAGAAGCCGCCTTGACCTTTTTTAACAATGTCCTCGGGGCGCAAGGGGGCCCGTTCGAGGACGACCTGACTTCCAAAAACGTGAAATTTAAATATTTTCGTAAGGACTTGAAACTCGCCAGGCGGGTCGACCCTGACCCTCCGACCACCTGGGAAGCCGCCCTTGACCTTTTCCACCACCTTTGTCTCCTTGGAAGCCGACCCTGACCTTTCCCACCACCTGTCTCTCCAGGCGCTAGGGAGCCCGTCTCCAGGCCGACGTGGCTTGCTCAAAATCGAAAAACGAGCGGCTACGGGCCGCTCAGATGACCTAAAGCATCCTTTGGCAAGGTCTGAGACCCATCCGAAATTTTTTTTTTTTTGGTCGGAAAATCACCTAAGGCTATAGCCCAGGGTCTCGTCTGGGGTCAAAAGTGAAAATTTTCGTAAGGACTTGAAACTCGCCAGGCGGGTCGACCTTGACCCTCCAACCACCTCAGAAGCCGCCTTGACCTTTTTTAACAATGTCCTCGGGGCGCAAGGGGGCCCGTTCGAGGACGACCTGACTTCCAAAAACGTGAAATTTAAATATTTTCGTAAGGACTTGAAACTCGCCAGGCGGGTCGACCCTGACCCTCCGACCACCTGGGAAGCCGCCCTTGACCTTTTCCACCACCTTTGTCTCCTTGGAAGCCGACCCTGACCTTTCCCACCACCTGTCTCTCCAGGCGCTAGGGAGCCCGTCTCCAGGCCGACGTGGCTTGCTCAAAATCGAAAAACGAGCGGCTACGGGCCGCTCAGATGACCTAAAGCATCCTTTGGCAAGGTCTGAGACCCATCCGAAATTTTTTTTTTTTTGGTCGGAAAATCACCTAAGGCTATAGCCCAGGGTCTCGTCTGGGGTCAAAAGTGAAAATTTTCGTAAGGACTTGAAACTCGCCAGGCGGGTCGACCTTGACCCTCCAACCACCTCAGAAGCCGCCTTGACCTTTTTTAACAATGTCCTCGGGGCGCAAGGGGGCCCGTTCGAGGACGACCTGACTTCCAAAAACGTGAAATTTAAATATTTTCGTAAGGACTTGAAACTCGCCAGGCGGGTCGACCCTGACCCTCCGACCACCTGGGAAGCCGCCCTTGACCTTTTCCACCACCTTTGTCTCCTTGGAAGCCGACCCTGACCTTTCCCACCACCTGTCTCTCCAGGCGCTAGGGAGCCCGTCTCCAGGCCGACGTGGCTTGCTCAAAATCGAAAAACGAGCGGCTACGGGCCGCTCAGATGACCTAAAGCATCCTTTGGCAAGGTCTGAGACCCATCCGAAATTTTTTTTTTTTTGGTCGGAAAATCACCTAAGGCTATAGCCCAGGGTCTCGTCTGGGGTCAAAAGTGAAAATTTTCGTAAGGACTTGAAACTCGCCAGGCGGGTCGACCTTGACCCTCCAACCACCTCAGAAGCCGCCTTGACCTTTTTTAACAATGTCCTCGGGGCGCAAGGGGGCCCGTTCGAGGACGACCTGACTTCCAAAAACGTGAAATTTAAATATTTTCGTAAGGACTTGAAACTCGCCAGGCGGGTCGACCCTGACCCTCCGACCACCTGGGAAGCCGCCCTTGACCTTTTCCACCACCTTTGTCTCCTTGGAAGCCGACCCTGACCTTTCCCACCACCTGTCTCTCCAGGCGCTAGGGAGCCCGTCTCCAGGCCGACGTGGCTTGCTCAAAATCGAAAAACGAGCGGCTACGGGCCGCTCAGATGACCTAAAGCATCCTTTGGCAAGGTCTGAGACCCATCCGAAATTTTTTTTTTTTTGGTCGGAAAATCACCTAAGGCTATAGCCCAGGGTCTCGTCTGGGGTCAAAAGTGAAAATTTTCGTAAGGACTTGAAACTCGCCAGGCGGGTCGACCTTGACCCTCCAACCACCTCAGAAGCCGCCTTGACCTTTTTTAACAATGTCCTCGGGGCGCAAGGGGGCCCGTTCGAGGACGACCTGACTTCCAAAAACGTGAAATTTAAATATTTTCGTAAGGACTTGAAACTCGCCAGGCGGGTCGACCCTGACCCTCCGACCACCTGGGAAGCCGCCCTTGACCTTTTCCACCACCTTTGTCTCCTTGGAAGCCGACCCTGACCTTTCCCACCACCTGTCTCTCCAGGCGCTAGGGAGCCCGTCTCCAGGCCGACGTGGCTTGCTCAAAATCGAAAAACGAGCGGCTACGGGCCGCTCAGATGACCTAAAGCATCCTTTGGCAAGGTCTGAGACCCATCCGAAATTTTTTTTTTTTTGGTCGGAAAATCACCTAAGGCTATAGCCCAGGGTCTCGTCTGGGGTCAAAAGTGAAAATTTTCGTAAGGACTTGAAACTCGCCAGGCGGGTCGACCTTGACCCTCCAACCACCTCAGAAGCCGCCTTGACCTTTTTTAACAATGTCCTCGGGGCGCAAGGGGGCCCGTTCGAGGACGACCTGACTTCCAAAAACGTGAAATTTAAATATTTTCGTAAGGACTTGAAACTCGCCAGGCGGGTCGACCCTGACCCTCCGACCACCTGGGAAGCCGCCCTTGACCTTTTCCACCACCTTTGTCTCCTTGGAAGCCGACCCTGACCTTTCCCACCACCTGTCTCTCCAGGCGCTAGGGAGCCCGTCTCCAGGCCGACGTGGCTTGCTCAAAATCGAAAAACGAGCGGCTACGGGCCGCTCAGATGACCTAAAGCATCCTTTGGCAAGGTCTGAGACCCATCCGAAATTTTTTTTTTTTTGGTCGGAAAATCACCTAAGGCTATAGCCCAGGGTCTCGTCTGGGGTCAAAAGTGAAAATTTTCGTAAGGACTTGAAACTCGCCAGGCGGGTCGACCTTGACCCTCCAACCACCTCAGAAGCCGCCTTGACCTTTTTTAACAATGTCCTCGGGGCGCAAGGGGGCCCGTTCGAGGACGACCTGACTTCCAAAAACGTGAAATTTAAATATTTTCGTAAGGACTTGAAACTCGCCAGGCGGGTCGACCCTGACCCTCCGACCACCTGGGAAGCCGCCCTTGACCTTTTCCACCACCTTTGTCTCCTTGGAAGCCGACCCTGACCTTTCCCACCACCTGTCTCTCCAGGCGCTAGGGAGCCCGTCTCCAGGCCGACGTGGCTTGCTCAAAATCGAAAAACGAGCGGCTACGGGCCGCTCAGATGACCTAAAGCATCCTTTGGCAAGGTCTGAGACCCATCCGAAATTTTTTTTTTTTTGGTCGGAAAATCACCTAAGGCTATAGCCCAGGGTCTCGTCTGGGGTCAAAAGTGAAAATTTTCGTAAGGACTTGAAACTCGCCAGGCGGGTCGACCTTGACCCTCCAACCACCTCAGAAGCCGCCTTGACCTTTTTTAACAATGTCCTCGGGGCGCAAGGGGGCCCGTTCGAGGACGACCTGACTTCCAAAAACGTGAAATTTAAATATTTTCGTAAGGACTTGAAACTCGCCAGGCGGGTCGACCCTGACCCTCCGACCACCTGGGAAGCCGCCCTTGACCTTTTCCACCACCTTTGTCTCCTTGGAAGCCGACCCTGACCTTTCCCACCACCTGTCTCTCCAGGCGCTAGGGAGCCCGTCTCCAGGCCGACGTGGCTTGCTCAAAATCGAAAAACGAGCGGCTACGGGCCGCTCAGATGACCTAAAGCATCCTTTGGCAAGGTCTGAGACCCATCCGAAATTTTTTTTTTTTTGGTCGGAAAATCACCTAAGGCTATAGCCCAGGGTCTCGTCTGGGGTCAAAAGTGAAAATTTTCGTAAGGACTTGAAACTCGCCAGGCGGGTCGACCTTGACCCTCCAACCACCTCAGAAGCCGCCTTGACCTTTTTTAACAATGTCCTCGGGGCGCAAGGGGGCCCGTTCGAGGACGACCTGACTTCCAAAAACGTGAAATTTAAATATTTTCGTAAGGACTTGAAACTCGCCAGGCGGGTCGACCCTGACCCTCCGACCACCTGGGAAGCCGCCCTTGACCTTTTCCACCACCTTTGTCTCCTTGGAAGCCGACCCTGACCTTTCCCACCACCTGTCTCTCCAGGCGCTAGGGAGCCCGTCTCCAGGCCGACGTGGCTTGCTCAAAATCGAAAAACGAGCGGCTACGGGCCGCTCAGATGACCTAAAGCATCCTTTGGCAAGGTCTGAGACCCATCCGAAATTTTTTTTTTTTTGGTCGGAAAATCACCTAAGGCTATAGCCCAGGGTCTCGTCTGGGGTCAAAAGTGAAAATTTTCGTAAGGACTTGAAACTCGCCAGGCGGGTCGACCTTGACCCTCCAACCACCTCAGAAGCCGCCTTGACCTTTTTTAACAATGTCCTCGGGGCGCAAGGGGGCCCGTTCGAGGACGACCTGACTTCCAAAAACGTGAAATTTAAATATTTTCGTAAGGACTTGAAACTCGCCAGGCGGGTCGACCCTGACCCTCCGACCACCTGGGAAGCCGCCCTTGACCTTTTCCACCACCTTTGTCTCCTTGGAAGCCGACCCTGACCTTTCCCACCACCTGTCTCTCCAGGCGCTAGGGAGCCCGTCTCCAGGCCGACGTGGCTTGCTCAAAATCGAAAAACGAGCGGCTACGGGCCGCTCAGATGACCTAAAGCATCCTTTGGCAAGGTCTGAGACCCATCCGAAATTTTTTTTTTTTTGGTCGGAAAATCACCTAAGGCTATAGCCCAGGGTCTCGTCTGGGGTCAAAAGTGAAAATTTTCGTAAGGACTTGAAACTCGCCAGGCGGGTCGACCTTGACCCTCCAACCACCTCAGAAGCCGCCTTGACCTTTTTTAACAATGTCCTCGGGGCGCAAGGGGGCCCGTTCGAGGACGACCTGACTTCCAAAAACGTGAAATTTAAATATTTTCGTAAGGACTTGAAACTCGCCAGGCGGGTCGACCCTGACCCTCCGACCACCTGGGAAGCCGCCCTTGACCTTTTCCACCACCTTTGTCTCCTTGGAAGCCGACCCTGACCTTTCCCACCACCTGTCTCTCCAGGCGCTAGGGAGCCCGTCTCCAGGCCGACGTGGCTTGCTCAAAATCGAAAAACGAGCGGCTACGGGCCGCTCAGATGACCTAAAGCATCCTTTGGCAAGGTCTGAGACCCATCCGAAATTTTTTTTTTTTTGGTCGGAAAATCACCTAAGGCTATAGCCCAGGGTCTCGTCTGGGGTCAAAAGTGAAAATTTTCGTAAGGACTTGAAACTCGCCAGGCGGGTCGACCTTGACCCTCCAACCACCTCAGAAGCCGCCTTGACCTTTTTTAACAATGTCCTCGGGGCGCAAGGGGGCCCGTTCGAGGACGACCTGACTTCCAAAAACGTGAAATTTAAATATTTTCGTAAGGACTTGAAACTCGCCAGGCGGGTCGACCCTGACCCTCCGACCACCTGGGAAGCCGCCCTTGACCTTTTCCACCACCTTTGTCTCCTTGGAAGCCGACCCTGACCTTTCCCACCACCTGTCTCTCCAGGCGCTAGGGAGCCCGTCTCCAGGCCGACGTGGCTTGCTCAAAATCGAAAAACGAGCGGCTACGGGCCGCTCAGATGACCTAAAGCATCCTTTGGCAAGGTCTGAGACCCATCCGAAATTTTTTTTTTTTTGGTCGGAAAATCACCTAAGGCTATAGCCCAGGGTCTCGTCTGGGGTCAAAAGTGAAAATTTTCGTAAGGACTTGAAACTCGCCAGGCGGGTCGACCTTGACCCTCCAACCACCTCAGAAGCCGCCTTGACCTTTTTTAACAATGTCCTCGGGGCGCAAGGGGGCCCGTTCGAGGACGACCTGACTTCCAAAAACGTGAAATTTAAATATTTTCGTAAGGACTTGAAACTCGCCAGGCGGGTCGACCCTGACCCTCCGACCACCTGGGAAGCCGCCCTTGACCTTTTCCACCACCTTTGTCTCCTTGGAAGCCGACCCTGACCTTTCCCACCACCTGTCTCTCCAGGCGCTAGGGAGCCCGTCTCCAGGCCGACGTGGCTTGCTCAAAATCGAAAAACGAGCGGCTACGGGCCGCTCAGATGACCTAAAGCATCCTTTGGCAAGGTCTGAGACCCATCCGAAATTTTTTTTTTTTTGGTCGGAAAATCACCTAAGGCTATAGCCCAGGGTCTCGTCTGGGGTCAAAAGTGAAAATTTTCGTAAGGACTTGAAACTCGCCAGGCGGGTCGACCTTGACCCTCCAACCACCTCAGAAGCCGCCTTGACCTTTTTTAACAATGTCCTCGGGGCGCAAGGGGGCCCGTTCGAGGACGACCTGACTTCCAAAAACGTGAAATTTAAATATTTTCGTAAGGACTTGAAACTCGCCAGGCGGGTCGACCCTGACCCTCCGACCACCTGGGAAGCCGCCCTTGACCTTTTCCACCACCTTTGTCTCCTTGGAAGCCGACCCTGACCTTTCCCACCACCTGTCTCTCCAGGCGCTAGGGAGCCCGTCTCCAGGCCGACGTGGCTTGCTCAAAATCGAAAAACGAGCGGCTACGGGCCGCTCAGATGACCTAAAGCATCCTTTGGCAAGGTCTGAGACCCATCCGAAATTTTTTTTTTTTTGGTCGGAAAATCACCTAAGGCTATAGCCCAGGGTCTCGTCTGGGGTCAAAAGTGAAAATTTTCGTAAGGACTTGAAACTCGCCAGGCGGGTCGACCTTGACCCTCCAACCACCTCAGAAGCCGCCTTGACCTTTTTTAACAATGTCCTCGGGGCGCAAGGGGGCCCGTTCGAGGACGACCTGACTTCCAAAAACGTGAAATTTAAATATTTTCGTAAGGACTTGAAACTCGCCAGGCGGGTCGACCCTGACCCTCCGACCACCTGGGAAGCCGCCCTTGACCTTTTCCACCACCTTTGTCTCCTTGGAAGCCGACCCTGACCTTTCCCACCACCTGTCTCTCCAGGCGCTAGGGAGCCCGTCTCCAGGCCGACGTGGCTTGCTCAAAATCGAAAAACGAGCGGCTACGGGCCGCTCAGATGACCTAAAGCATCCTTTGGCAAGGTCTGAGACCCATCCGAAATTTTTTTTTTTTTGGTCGGAAAATCACCTAAGGCTATAGCCCAGGGTCTCGTCTGGGGTCAAAAGTGAAAATTTTCGTAAGGACTTGAAACTCGCCAGGCGGGTCGACCTTGACCCTCCAACCACCTCAGAAGCCGCCTTGACCTTTTTTAACAATGTCCTCGGGGCGCAAGGGGGCCCGTTCGAGGACGACCTGACTTCCAAAAACGTGAAATTTAAATATTTTCGTAAGGACTTGAAACTCGCCAGGCGGGTCGACCCTGACCCTCCGACCACCTGGGAAGCCGCCCTTGACCTTTTCCACCACCTTTGTCTCCTTGGAAGCCGACCCTGACCTTTCCCACCACCTGTCTCTCCAGGCGCTAGGGAGCCCGTCTCCAGGCCGACGTGGCTTGCTCAAAATCGAAAAACGAGCGGCTACGGGCCGCTCAGATGACCTAAAGCATCCTTTGGCAAGGTCTGAGACCCATCCGAAATTTTTTTTTTTTTGGTCGGAAAATCACCTAAGGCTATAGCCCAGGGTCTCGTCTGGGGTCAAAAGTGAAAATTTTCGTAAGGACTTGAAACTCGCCAGGCGGGTCGACCTTGACCCTCCAACCACCTCAGAAGCCGCCTTGACCTTTTTTAACAATGTCCTCGGGGCGCAAGGGGGCCCGTTCGAGGACGACCTGACTTCCAAAAACGTGAAATTTAAATATTTTCGTAAGGACTTGAAACTCGCCAGGCGGGTCGACCCTGACCCTCCGACCACCTGGGAAGCCGCCCTTGACCTTTTCCACCACCTTTGTCTCCTTGGAAGCCGACCCTGACCTTTCCCACCACCTGTCTCTCCAGGCGCTAGGGAGCCCGTCTCCAGGCCGACGTGGCTTGCTCAAAATCGAAAAACGAGCGGCTACGGGCCGCTCAGATGACCTAAAGCATCCTTTGGCAAGGTCTGAGACCCATCCGAAATTTTTTTTTTTTTGGTCGGAAAATCACCTAAGGCTATAGCCCAGGGTCTCGTCTGGGGTCAAAAGTGAAAATTTTCGTAAGGACTTGAAACTCGCCAGGCGGGTCGACCTTGACCCTCCAACCACCTCAGAAGCCGCCTTGACCTTTTTTAACAATGTCCTCGGGGCGCAAGGGGGCCCGTTCGAGGACGACCTGACTTCCAAAAACGTGAAATTTAAATATTTTCGTAAGGACTTGAAACTCGCCAGGCGGGTCGACCCTGACCCTCCGACCACCTGGGAAGCCGCCCTTGACCTTTTCCACCACCTTTGTCTCCTTGGAAGCCGACCCTGACCTTTCCCACCACCTGTCTCTCCAGGCGCTAGGGAGCCCGTCTCCAGGCCGACGTGGCTTGCTCAAAATCGAAAAACGAGCGGCTACGGGCCGCTCAGATGACCTAAAGCATCCTTTGGCAAGGTCTGAGACCCATCCGAAATTTTTTTTTTTTTGGTCGGAAAATCACCTAAGGCTATAGCCCAGGGTCTCGTCTGGGGTCAAAAGTGAAAATTTTCGTAAGGACTTGAAACTCGCCAGGCGGGTCGACCTTGACCCTCCAACCACCTCAGAAGCCGCCTTGACCTTTTTTAACAATGTCCTCGGGGCGCAAGGGGGCCCGTTCGAGGACGACCTGACTTCCAAAAACGTGAAATTTAAATATTTTCGTAAGGACTTGAAACTCGCCAGGCGGGTCGACCCTGACCCTCCGACCACCTGGGAAGCCGCCCTTGACCTTTTCCACCACCTTTGTCTCCTTGGAAGCCGACCCTGACCTTTCCCACCACCTGTCTCTCCAGGCGCTAGGGAGCCCGTCTCCAGGCCGACGTGGCTTGCTCAAAATCGAAAAACGAGCGGCTACGGGCCGCTCAGATGACCTAAAGCATCCTTTGGCAAGGTCTGAGACCCATCCGAAATTTTTTTTTTTTTGGTCGGAAAATCACCTAAGGCTATATAGCCCAGGGTCTCGTCTGGGGTCAAAAGTGAAAATTTTCGTAAGGACTTGAAACTCGCCAGGCGGGTCGACCTTGACCCTCCAACCACCTCAGAAGCCGCCTTGACCTTTTTTAACAATGTCCTCGGGGCGCAAGGGGGCCCGTTCGAGGACGACCTGACTTCCAAAAACGTGAAATTTAAATATTTTCGTAAGGACTTGAAACTCGCCAGGCGGGTCGACCCTGACCCTCCGACCACCTGGGAAGCCGCCCTTGACCTTTTCCACCACCTTTGTCTCCTTGGAAGCCGACCCTGACCTTTCCCACCACCTGTCTCTCCAGGCGCTAGGGAGCCCGTCTCCAGGCCGACGTGGCTTGCTCAAAATCGAAAAACGAGCGGCTACGGGCCGCTCAGATGACCTAAAGCATCCTTTGGCAAGGTCTGAGACCCATCCGAAATTTTTTTTTTTTTGGTCGGAAAATCACCTAAGGCTATAGCCCAGGGTCTCGTCTGGGGTCAAAAGTGAAAATTTTCGTAAGGACTTGAAACTCGCCAGGCGGGTCGACCTTGACCCTCCAACCACCTCAGAAGCCGCCTTGACCTTTTTTAACAATGTCCTCGGGGCGCAAGGGGGCCCGTTCGAGGACGACCTGACTTCCAAAAACGTGAAATTTAAATATTTTCGTAAGGACTTGAAACTCGCCAGGCGGGTCGACCCTGACCCTCCGACCACCTGGGAAGCCGCCCTTGACCTTTTCCACCACCTTTGTCTCCTTGGAAGCCGACCCTGACCTTTCCCACCACCTGTCTCTCCAGGCGCTAGGGAGCCCGTCTCCAGGCCGACGTGGCTTGCTCAAAATCGAAAAACGAGCGGCTACGGGCCGCTCAGATGACCTAAAGCATCCTTTGGCAAGGTCTGAGACCCATCCGAAATTTTTTTTTTTTTGGTCGGAAAATCACCTAAGGCTATAGCCCAGGGTCTCGTCTGGGGTCAAAAGTGAAAATTTTCGTAAGGACTTGAAACTCGCCAGGCGGGTCGACCTTGACCCTCCAACCACCTCAGAAGCCGCCTTGACCTTTTTTAACAATGTCCTCGGGGCGCAAGGGGGCCCGTTCGAGGACGACCTGACTTCCAAAAACGTGAAATTTAAATATTTTCGTAAGGACTTGAAACTCGCCAGGCGGGTCGACCCTGACCCTCCGACCACCTGGGAAGCCGCCCTTGACCTTTTCCACCACCTTTGTCTCCTTGGAAGCCGACCCTGACCTTTCCCACCACCTGTCTCTCCAGGCGCTAGGGAGCCCGTCTCCAGGCCGACGTGGCTTGCTCAAAATCGAAAAACGAGCGGCTACGGGCCGCTCAGATGACCTAAAGCATCCTTTGGCAAGGTCTGAGACCCATCCGAAATTTTTTTTTTTTTGGTCGGAAAATCACCTAAGGCTATAGCCCAGGGTCTCGTCTGGGGTCAAAAGTGAAAATTTTCGTAAGGACTTGAAACTCGCCAGGCGGGTCGACCTTGACCCTCCAACCACCTCAGAAGCCGCCTTGACCTTTTTTAACAATGTCCTCGGGGCGCAAGGGGGCCCGTTCGAGGACGACCTGACTTCCAAAAACGTGAAATTTAAATATTTTCGTAAGGACTTGAAACTCGCCAGGCGGGTTCGACCCTGACCCTCCGACCACCTGGGAAGCCGCCCTTGACCTTTTCCACCACCTTTGTCTCCTTGGAAGCCGACCCTGACCTTTCCCACCACCTGTCTCTCCAGGCGCTAGGGAGCCCGTCTCCAGGCCGACGTGGCTTGCTCAAAATCGAAAAACGAGCGGCTACGGGCCGCTCAGATGACCTAAAGCATCCTTTGGCAAGGTCTGAGACCCATCCGAAATTTTTTTTTTTTTGGTCGGAAAATCACCTAAGGCTATAGCCCAGGGTCTCGTCTGGGGTCAAAAGTGAAAATTTTCGTAAGGACTTGAAACTCGCCAGGCGGGTCGACCTTGACCCTCCAACCACCTCAGAAGCCGCCTTGACCTTTTTTAACAATGTCCTCGGGGCGCAAGGGGGCCCGTTCGAGGACGACCTGACTTCCAAAAACGTGAAATTTAAATATTTTCGTAAGGACTTGAAACTCGCCAGGCGGGTCGACCCTGACCCTCCGACCACCTGGGAAGCCGCCCTTGACCTTTTCCACCACCTTTGTCTCCTTGGAAGCCGACCCTGACCTTTCCCACCACCTGTCTCTCCAGGCGCTAGGGAGCCCGTCTCCAGGCCGACGTGGCTTGCTCAAAATCGAAAAACGAGCGGCTACGGGCCGCTCAGATGACCTAAAGCATCCTTTGGCAAGGTCTGAGACCCATCCGAAATTTTTTTTTTTTTGGTCGGAAAATCACCTAAGGCTATAGCCCAGGGTCTCGTCTGGGGTCAAAAGTGAAAATTTTCGTAAGGACTTGAAACTCGCCAGGCGGGTCGACCTTGACCCTCCAACCACCTCAGAAGCCGCCTTGACCTTTTTTAACAATGTCCTCGGGGCGCAAGGGGGCCCGTTCGAGGACGACCTGACTTCCAAAAACGTGAAATTTAAATATTTTCGTAAGGACTTGAAACTCGCCAGGCGGGTCGACCCTGACCCTCCGACCACCTGGGAAGCCGCCCTTGACCTTTTCCACCACCTTTGTCTCCTTGGAAGCCGACCCTGACCTTTCCCACCACCTGTCTCTCCAGGCGCTAGGGAGCCCGTCTCCAGGCCGACGTGGCTTGCTCAAAATCGAAAAACGAGCGGCTACGGGCCGCTCAGATGACCTAAAGCATCCTTTGGCAAGGTCTGAGACCCATCCGAAATTTTTTTTTTTTTGGTCGGAAAATCACCTAAGGCTATAGCCCAGGGTCTCGTCTGGGGTCAAAAGTGAAAATTTTCGTAAGGACTTGAAACTCGCCAGGCGGGTCGACCTTGACCCTCCAACCACCTCAGAAGCCGCCTTGACCTTTTTTAACAATGTCCTCGGGGCGCAAGGGGGCCCGTTCGAGGACGACCTGACTTCCAAAAACGTGAAATTTAAATATTTTCGTAAGGACTTGAAACTCGCCAGGCGGGTCGACCCTGACCCTCCGACCACCTGGGAAGCCGCCCTTGACCTTTTCCACCACCTTTGTCTCCTTGGAAGCCGACCCTGACCTTTCCCACCACCTGTCTCTCCAGGCGCTAGGGAGCCCGTCTCCAGGCCGACGTGGCTTGCTCAAAATCGAAAAACGAGCGGCTACGGGCCGCTCAGATGACCTAAAGCATCCTTTGGCAAGGTCTGAGACCCATCCGAAATTTTTTTTTTTTTGGTCGGAAAATCACCTAAGGCTATAGCCCAGGGTCTCGTCTGGGGTCAAAAGTGAAAATTTTCGTAAGGACTTGAAACTCGCCAGGCGGGTCGACCTTGACCCTCCAACCACCTCAGAAGCCGCCTTGACCTTTTTTAACAATGTCCTCGGGGCGCAAGGGGGCCCGTTCGAGGACGACCTGACTTCCAAAAACGTGAAATTTAAATATTTTCGTAAGGACTTGAAACTCGCCAGGCGGGTCGACCCTGACCCTCCGACCACCTGGGAAGCCGCCCTTGACCTTTTCCACCACCTTTGTCTCCTTGGAAGCCGACCCTGACCTTTCCCACCACCTGTCTCTCCAGGCGCTAGGGAGCCCGTCTCCAGGCCGACGTGGCTTGCTCAAAATCGAAAAACGAGCGGCTACGGGCCGCTCAGATGACCTAAAGCATCCTTTGGCAAGGTCTGAGACCCATCCGAAATTTTTTTTTTTTTGGTCGGAAAATCACCTAAGGCTATAGCCCAGGGTCTCGTCTGGGGTCAAAAGTGAAAATTTTCGTAAGGACTTGAAACTCGCCAGGCGGGTCGACCTTGACCCTCCAACCACCTCAGAAGCCGCCTTGACCTTTTTTAACAATGTCCTCGGGGCGCAAGGGGGCCCGTTCGAGGACGACCTGACTTCCAAAAACGTGAAATTTAAATATTTTCGTAAGGACTTGAAACTCGCCAGGCGGGTCGACCCTGACCCTCCGACCACCTGGGAAGCCGCCCTTGACCTTTTCCACCACCTTTGTCTCCTTGGAAGCCGACCCTGACCTTTCCCACCACCTGTCTCTCCAGGCGCTAGGGAGCCCGTCTCCAGGCCGACGTGGCTTGCTCAAAATCGAAAAACGAGCGGCTACGGGCCGCTCAGATGACCTAAAGCATCCTTTGGCAAGGTCTGAGACCCATCCGAAATTTTTTTTTTTTTGGTCGGAAAATCACCTAAGGCTATAGCCCAGGGTCTCGTCTGGGGTCAAAAGTGAAAATTTTCGTAAGGACTTGAAACTCGCCAGGCGGGTCGACCTTGACCCTCCAACCACCTCAGAAGCCGCCTTGACCTTTTTTAACAATGTCCTCGGGGCGCAAGGGGGCCCGTTCGAGGACGACCTGACTTCCAAAAACGTGAAATTTAAATATTTTCGTAAGGACTTGAAACTCGCCAGGCGGGTCGACCCTGACCCTCCGACCACCTGGGAAGCCGCCCTTGACCTTTTCCACCACCTTTGTCTCCTTGGAAGCCGACCCTGACCTTTCCCACCACCTGTCTCTCCAGGCGCTAGGGAGCCCGTCTCCAGGCCGACGTGGCTTGCTCAAAATCGAAAAACGAGCGGCTACGGGCCGCTCAGATGACCTAAAGCATCCTTTGGCAAGGTCTGAGACCCATCCGAAATTTTTTTTTTTTTGGTCGGAAAATCACCTAAGGCTATAGCCCAGGGTCTCGTCTGGGGTCAAAAGTGAAAATTTTCGTAAGGACTTGAAACTCGCCAGGCGGGTCGACCTTGACCCTCCAACCACCTCAGAAGCCGCCTTGACCTTTTTTAACAATGTCCTCGGGGCGCAAGGGGGCCCGTTCGAGGACGACCTGACTTCCAAAAACGTGAAATTTAAATATTTTCGTAAGGACTTGAAACTCGCCAGGCGGGTCGACCCTGACCCTCCGACCACCTGGGAAGCCGCCCTTGACCTTTTCCACCACCTTTGTCTCCTTGGAAGCCGACCCTGACCTTTCCCACCACCTGTCTCTCCAGGCGCTAGGGAGCCCGTCTCCAGGCCGACGTGGCTTGCTCAAAATCGAAAAACGAGCGGCTACGGGCCGCTCAGATGACCTAAAGCATCCTTTGGCAAGGTCTGAGACCCATCCGAAATTTTTTTTTTTTTGGTCGGAAAATCACCTAAGGCTATAGCCCAGGGTCTCGTCTGGGGTCAAAAGTGAAAATTTTCGTAAGGACTTGAAACTCGCCAGGCGGGTCGACCTTGACCCTCCAACCACCTCAGAAGCCGCCTTGACCTTTTTTAACAATGTCCTCGGGGCGCAAGGGGGCCCGTTCGAGGACGACCTGACTTCCAAAAACGTGAAATTTAAATATTTTCGTAAGGACTTGAAACTCGCCAGGCGGGTCGACCCTGACCCTCCGACCACCTGGGAAGCCGCCCTTGACCTTTTCCACCACCTTTGTCTCCTTGGAAGCCGACCCTGACCTTTCCCACCACCTGTCTCTCCAGGCGCTAGGGAGCCCGTCTCCAGGCCGACGTGGCTTGCTCAAAATCGAAAAACGAGCGGCTACGGGCCGCTCAGATGACCTAAAGCATCCTTTGGCAAGGTCTGAGACCCATCCGAAATTTTTTTTTTTTTGGTCGGAAAATCACCTAAGGCTATAGCCCAGGGTCTCGTCTGGGGTCAAAAGTGAAAATTTTCGTAAGGACTTGAAACTCGCCAGGCGGGTCGACCTTGACCCTCCAACCACCTCAGAAGCCGCCTTGACCTTTTTTAACAATGTCCTCGGGGCGCAAGGGGGCCCGTTCGAGGACGACCTGACTTCCAAAAACGTGAAATTTAAATATTTTCGTAAGGACTTGAAACTCGCCAGGCGGGTCGACCCTGACCCTCCGACCACCTGGGAAGCCGCCCTTGACCTTTTCCACCACCTTTGTCTCCTTGGAAGCCGACCCTGACCTTTCCCACCACCTGTCTCTCCAGGCGCTAGGGAGCCCGTCTCCAGGCCGACGTGGCTTGCTCAAAATCGAAAAACGAGCGGCTACGGGCCGCTCAGATGACCTAAAGCATCCTTTGGCAAGGTCTGAGACCCATCCGAAATTTTTTTTTTTTTGGTCGGAAAATCACCTAAGGCTATAGCCCAGGGTCTCGTCTGGGGTCAAAAGTGAAAATTTTCGTAAGGACTTGAAACTCGCCAGGCGGGTCGACCTTGACCCTCCAACCACCTCAGAAGCCGCCTTGACCTTTTTTAACAATGTCCTCGGGGCGCAAGGGGGCCCGTTCGAGGACGACCTGACTTCCAAAAACGTGAAATTTAAATATTTTCGTAAGGACTTGAAACTCGCCAGGCGGGTCGACCCTGACCCTCCGACCACCTGGGAAGCCGCCCTTGACCTTTTCCACCACCTTTGTCTCCTTGGAAGCCGACCCTGACCTTTCCCACCACCTGTCTCTCCAGGCGCTAGGGAGCCCGTCTCCAGGCCGACGTGGCTTGCTCAAAATCGAAAAACGAGCGGCTACGGGCCGCTCAGATGACCTAAAGCATCCTTTGGCAAGGTCTGAGACCCATCCGAAATTTTTTTTTTTTGGTCGGAAAATCACCTAAGGCTATAGCCCAGGGTCTCGTCTGGGGTCAAAAGTGAAAATTTTCGTAAGGACTTGAAACTCGCCAGGCGGGTCGACCTTGACCCTCCAACCACCTCAGAAGCCGCCTTGACCTTTTTTAACAATGTCCTCGGGGCGCAAGGGGGCCCGTTCGAGGACGACCTGACTTCCAAAAACGTGAAATTTAAATATTTTCGTAAGGACTTGAAACTCGCCAGGCGGGTCGACCCTGACCCTCCGACCACCTGGGAAGCCGCCCTTGACCTTTTCCACCACCTTTGTCTCCTTGGAAGCCGACCCTGACCTTTCCCACCACCTGTCTCTCCAGGCGCTAGGGAGCCCGTCTCCAGGCCGACGTGGCTTGCTCAAAATCGAAAAACGAGCGGCTACGGGCCGCTCAGATGACCTAAAGCATCCTTTGGCAAGGTCTGAGACCCATCCGAAATTTTTTTTTTTTTGGTCGGAAAATCACCTAAGGCTATAGCCCAGGGTCTCGTCTGGGGTCAAAAGTGAAAATTTTCGTAAGGACTTGAAACTCGCCAGGCGGGTCGACCTTGACCCTCCAACCACCTCAGAAGCCGCCTTGACCTTTTTTAACAATGTCCTCGGGGCGCAAGGGGGCCCGTTCGAGGACGACCTGACTTCCAAAAACGTGAAATTTAAATATTTTCGTAAGGACTTGAAACTCGCCAGGCGGGTCGACCCTGACCCTCCGACCACCTGGGAAGCCGCCCTTGACCTTTTCCACCACCTTTGTCTCCTTGGAAGCCGACCCTGACCTTTCCCACCACCTGTCTCTCCAGGCGCTAGGGAGCCCGTCTCCAGGCCGACGTGGCTTGCTCAAAATCGAAAAACGAGCGGCTACGGGCCGCTCAGATGACCTAAAGCATCCTTTGGCAAGGTCTGAGACCCATCCGAAATTTTTTTTTTTTTGGTCGGAAAATCACCTAAGGCTATAGCCCAGGGTCTCGTC
This sequence comes from Haliotis rufescens, assembly GCF_023055435.1. NCBI lineage: Eukaryota > Metazoa > Mollusca > Gastropoda > Lepetellida > Haliotidae > Haliotis > Haliotis rufescens. The sequence goes on from NW_025963904.1 coordinate 57,550, forward strand.
TGGGGTCAAAAGTGAAAATTTTCGTAAGGACTTGAAACTCGCCAGGCGGGTCGACCTTGACCCTCCAACCACCTCAGAAGCCGCCTTGACCTTTTTTAACAATGTCCTCGGGGCGCAAGGGGGCCCGTTCGAGGACGACCTGACTTCCAAAAACGTGAAATTTAAATATTTTCGTAAGGACTTGAAACTCGCCAGGCGGGTCGACCCTGACCCTCCGACCACCTGGGAAGCCGCCCTTGACCTTTTCCACCACCTTTGTCTCCTTGGAAGCCGACCCTGACCTTTCCCACCACCTGTCTCTCCAGGCGCTAGGGAGCCCGTCTCCAGGCCGACGTGGCTTGCTCAAAATCGAAAAACGAGCGGCTACGGGCCGCTCAGATGACCTAAAGCATCCTTTGGCAAGGTCTGAGACCCATCCGAAATTTTTTTTTTTTTGGTCGGAAAATCACCTAAGGCTATAGCCCAGGGTCTCGTCTGGGGTCAAAAGTGAAAATTTTCGTAAGGACTTGAAACTCGCCAGGCGGGTCGACCTTGACCCTCCAACCACCTCAGAAGCCGCCTTGACCTTTTTTAACAATGTCCTCGGGGCGCAAGGGGGCCCGTTCGAGGACGACCTGACTTCCAAAAACGTGAAATTTAAATATTTTCGTAAGGACTTGAAACTCGCCAGGCGGGTCGACCCTGACCCTCCGACCACCTGGGAAGCCGCCCTTGACCTTTTCCACCACCTTTGTCTCCTTGGAAGCCGACCCTGACCTTTCCCACCACCTGTCTCTCCAGGCGCTAGGGAGCCCGTCTCCAGGCCGACGTGGCTTGCTCAAAATCGAAAAACGAGCGGCTACGGGCCGCTCAGATGACCTAAAGCATCCTTTGGCAAGGTCTGAGACCCATCCGAAATTTTTTTTTTTTTGGTCGGAAAATCACCTAAGGCTATAGCCCAGGGTCTCGTCTGGGGTCAAAAGTGAAAATTTTCGTAAGGACTTGAAACTCGCCAGGCGGGTCGACCTTGACCCTCCAACCACCTCAGAAGCCGCCTTGACCTTTTTTAACAATGTCCTCGGGGCGCAAGGGGGCCCGTTCGAGGACGACCTGACTTCCAAAAACGTGAAATTTAAATATTTTCGTAAGGACTTGAAACTCGCCAGGCGGGTCGACCCTGACCCTCCGACCACCTGGGAAGCCGCCCTTGACCTTTTCCACCACCTTTGTCTCCTTGGAAGCCGACCCTGACCTTTCCCACCACCTGTCTCTCCAGGCGCTAGGGAGCCCGTCTCCAGGCCGACGTGGCTTGCTCAAAATCGAAAAACGAGCGGCTACGGGCCGCTCAGATGACCTAAAGCATCCTTTGGCAAGGTCTGAGACCCATCCGAAATTTTTTTTTTTTTGGTCGGAAAATCACCTAAGGCTATAGCCCAGGGTCTCGTCTGGGGTCAAAAGTGAAAATTTTCGTAAGGACTTGAAACTCGCCAGGCGGGTCGACCTTGACCCTCCAACCACCTCAGAAGCCGCCTTGACCTTTTTTAACAATGTCCTCGGGGCGCAAGGGGGCCCGTTCGAGGACGACCTGACTTCCAAAAACGTGAAATTTAAATATTTTCGTAAGGACTTGAAACTCGCCAGGCGGGTCGACCCTGACCCTCCGACCACCTGGGAAGCCGCCCTTGACCTTTTCCACCACCTTTGTCTCCTTGGAAGCCGACCCTGACCTTTCCCACCACCTGTCTCTCCAGGCGCTAGGGAGCCCGTCTCCAGGCCGACGTGGCTTGCTCAAAATCGAAAAACGAGCGGCTACGGGCCGCTCAGATGACCTAAAGCATCCTTTGGCAAGGTCTGAGACCCATCCGAAATTTTTTTTTTTTTGGTCGGAAAATCACCTAAGGCTATAGCCCAGGGTCTCGTCTGGGGTCAAAAGTGAAAATTTTCGTAAGGACTTGAAACTCGCCAGGCGGGTCGACCCTGACCCTCCGACCACCTGGGAAGCCGCCCTTGACCTTTTCCACCACCTTTGTCTCCTTGGAAGCCGACCCTGACCTTTCCCACCACCTGTCTCTCCAGGCGCTAGGGAGCCCGTCTCCAGGCCGACGTGGCTTGCTCAAAATCGAAAAACGAGCGGCTACGGGCCGCTCAGATGACCTAAAGCATCCTTTGGCAAGGTCTGAGACCCATCCGAAATTTTTTTTTTTTTGGTCGGAAAATCACCTAAGGCTATAGCCCAGGGTCTCGTCTGGGGTCAAAAGTGAAAATTTTCGTAAGGACTTGGAACTCGCCAGGCGGGTCGACCTTGACCCTCCAACCACCTCAGAAGCCGCCTTGACCTTTTTTAACAATGTCCTCGGGGCGCAAGGGGGCCCGTTCGAGGACGACCTGACTTCCAAAAACGTGAAATTTAAATATTTTCGTAAGGACTTGAAACTCGCCAGGCGGGTCGACCCTGACCCTCCGACCACCTGGGAAGCCGCCCTTGACCTTTTCCACCACCTTTGTCTCCTTGGAAGCCGACCCTGACCTTTCCCACCACCTGTCTCTCCAGGCGCTAGGGAGCCCGTCTCCAGGCCGACGTGGCTTGCTCAAAATCGAAAAACGAGCGGCTACGGGCCGCTCAGATGACCTAAAGCATCCTTTGGCAAGGTCTGAGACCCATCAGAAATTTTTTTTTTTTTGGTCGGAAAATCACCTAAGGCTATAGCCCAGGGTCTCGTCTGGGGTCAAAAGTGAAAATTTTCGTAAGGACTTGAAACTCGCCAGGCGGGTCGACCTTGACCCTCCAACCACCTCAGAAGCCGCCTTGACCTTTTTTAACAATGTCCTCGGGGCGCAAGGGGGCCCGTTCGAGGACGACCTGACTTCCAAAAACGTGAAATTTAAATATTTTCGTAAGGACTTGAAACTCGCCAGGCGGGTCGACCCTGACCCTCCGACCACCTGGGAAGCCGCCCTTGACCTTTTCCACCACCTTTGTCTCCTTGGAAGCCGACCCTGACCTTTCCCACCACCTGTCTCTCCAGGCGCTAGGGAGCCCGTCTCCAGGCCGACGTGGCTTGCTCAAAATCGAAAAACGAGCGGCTACGGGCCGCTCAGATGACCTAAAGCATCCTTTGGCAAGGTCTGAGACCCATCCGAAATTTTTTTTTTTTTGGTCGGAAAATCACCTAAGGCTATAGCCCAGGGTCTCGTCTGGGGTCAAAAGTGAAAATTTTCGTAAGGACTTGAAACTCGCCAGGCGGGTCGACCTTGACCCTCCAACCACCTCAGAAGCCGCCTTGACCTTTTTTAACAATGTCCTCGGGGCGCAAGGGGGCCCGTTCGAGGACGACCTGACTTCCAAAAACGTGAAATTTAAATATTTTCGTAAGGACTTGAAACTCGCCAGGCGGGTCGACCCTGACCCTCCGACCACCTGGGAAGCCGCCCTTGACCTTTTCCACCACCTTTGTCTCCTTGGAAGCCGACCCTGACCTTTCCCACCACCTGTCTCTCCAGGCGCTAGGGAGCCCGTCTCCAGGCCGACGTGGCTTGCTCAAAATCGAAAAACGAGCGGCTACGGGCCGCTCAGATGACCTAAAGCATCCTTTGGCAAGGTCTGAGACCCATCCGAAATTTTTTTTTTTTTGGTCGGAAAATCACCTAAGGCTATAGCCCAGGGTCTCGTCTGGGGTCAAAAGTGAAAATTTTCGTAAGGACTTGAAACTCGCCAGGCGGGTCGACCTTGACCCTCCAACCACCTCAGAAGCCGCCTTGACCTTTTTTAACAATGTCCTCGGGGCGCAAGGGGGCCCGTTCGAGGACGACCTGACTTCCAAAAACGTGAAATTTAAATATTTTCGTAAGGACTTGAAACTCGCCAGGCGGGTCGACCCTGACCCTCCGACCACCTGGGAAGCCGCCCTTGACCTTTTCCACCACCTTTGTCTCCTTGGAAGCCGACCCTGACCTTTCCCACCACCTGTCTCTCCAGGCGCTAGGGAGCCCGTCTCCAGGCCGACGTGGCTTGCTCAAAATCGAAAAACGAGCGGCTACGGGCCGCTCAGATGACCTAAAGCATCCTTTGGCAAGGTCTGAGACCCATCCGAAATTTTTTTTTTTTTGGTCGGAAAATCACCTAAGGCTATAGCCCAGGGTCTCGTCTGGGGTCAAAAGTGAAAATTTTCGTAAGGACTTGAAACTCGCCAGGCGGGTCGACCTTGACCCTCCAACCACCTCAGAAGCCGCCTTGACCTTTTTTAACAATGTCCTCGGGGCGCAAGGGGGCCCGTTCGAGGACGACCTGACTTCCAAAAACGTGAAATTTAAATATTTTCGTAAGGACTTGAAACTCGCCAGGCGGGTCGACCCTGACCCTCCGACCACCTGGGAAGCCGCCCTTGACCTTTTCCACCACCTTTGTCTCCTTGGAAGCCGACCCTGACCTTTCCCACCACCTGTCTCTCCAGGCGCTAGGGAGCCCGTCTCCAGGCCGACGTGGCTTGCTCAAAATCGAAAAACGAGCGGCTACGGGCCGCTCAGATGACCTAAAGCATCCTTTGGCAAGGTCTGAGACCCATCCGAAATTTTTTTTTTTTTGGTCGGAAAATCACCTAAGGCTATAGCCCAGGGTCTCGTCTGGGGTCAAAAGTGAAAATTTTCGTAAGGACTTGAAACTCGCCAGGCGGGTCGACCTTGACCCTCCAACCACCTCAGAAGCCGCCTTGACCTTTTTTAACAATGTCCTCGGGGCGCAAGGGGGCCCGTTCGAGGACGACCTGACTTCCAAAAACGTGAAATTTAAATATTTTCGTAAGGACTTGAAACTCGCCAGGCGGGTCGACCCTGACCCTCCGACCACCTGGGAAGCCGCCCTTGACCTTTTCCACCACCTTTGTCTCCTTGGAAGCCGACCCTGACCTTTCCCACCACCTGTCTCTCCAGGCGCTAGGGAGCCCGTCTCCAGGCCGACGTGGCTTGCTCAAAATCGAAAAACGAGCGGCTACGGGCCGCTCAGATGACCTAAAGCATCCTTTGGCAAGGTCTGAGACCCATCCGAAATTTTTTTTTTTTTGGTCGGAAAATCACCTAAGGCTATAGCCCAGGGTCTCGTCTGGGGTCAAAAGTGAAAATTTTCGTAAGGACTTGAAACTCGCCAGGCGGGTCGACCTTGACCCTCCAACCACCTCAGAAGCCGCCTTGACCTTTTTTAACAATGTCCTCGGGGCGCAAGGGGGCCCGTTCGAGGACGACCTGACTTCCAAAAACGTGAAATTTAAATATTTTCGTAAGGACTTGAAACTCGCCAGGCGGGTCGACCCTGACCCTCCGACCACCTGGGAAGCCGCCCTTGACCTTTTCCACCACCTTTGTCTCCTTGGAAGCCGACCCTGACCTTTCCCACCACCTGTCTCTCCAGGCGCTAGGGAGCCCGTCTCCAGGCCGACGTGGCTTGCTCAAAATCGAAAAACGAGCGGCTACGGGCCGCTCAGATGACCTAAAGCATCCTTTGGCAAGGTCTGAGACCCATCCGAAATTTTTTTTTTTTTGGTCGGAAAATCACCTAAGGCTATAGCCCAGGGTCTCGTCTGGGGTCAAAAGTGAAAATTTTCGTAAGGACTTGAAACTCGCCAGGCGGGTCGACCTTGACCCTCCAACCACCTCAGAAGCCGCCTTGACCTTTTTTAACAATGTCCTCGGGGCGCAAGGGGGCCCGTTCGAGGACGACCTGACTTCCAAAAACGTGAAATTTAAATATTTTCGTAAGGACTTGAAACTCGCCAGGCGGGTCGACCCTGACCCTCCGACCACCTGGGAAGCCGCCCTTGACCTTTTCCACCACCTTTGTCTCCTTGGAAGCCGACCCTGACCTTTCCCACCACCTGTCTCTCCAGGCGCTAGGGAGCCCGTCTCCAGGCCGACGTGGCTTGCTCAAAATCGAAAAACGAGCGGCTACGGGCCGCTCAGATGACCTAAAGCATCCTTTGGCAAGGTCTGAGACCCATCCGAAATTTTTTTTTTTTTGGTCGGAAAATCACCTAAGGCTATAGCCCAGGGTCTCGTCTGGGGTCAAAAGTGAAAATTTTCGTAAGGACTTGAAACTCGCCAGGCGGGTCGACCTTGACCCTCCAACCACCTCAGAAGCCGCCTTGACCTTTTTTAACAATGTCCTCGGGGCGCAAGGGGGCCCGTTCGAGGACGACCTGACTTCCAAAAACGTGAAATTTAAATATTTTCGTAAGGACTTGAAACTCGCCAGGCGGGTCGACCCTGACCCTCCGACCACCTGGGAAGCCGCCCTTGACCTTTTCCACCACCTTTGTCTCCTTGGAAGCCGACCCTGACCTTTCCCACCACCTGTCTCTCCAGGCGCTAGGGAGCCCGTCTCCAGGCCGACGTGGCTTGCTCAAAATCGAAAAACGAGCGGCTACGGGCCGCTCAGATGACCTAAAGCATCCTTTGGCAAGGTCTGAGACCCATCCGAAATTTTTTTTTTTTTGGTCGGAAAATCACCTAAGGCTATAGCCCAGGGTCTCGTCTGGGGTCAAAAGTGAAAATTTTCGTAAGGACTTGAAACTCGCCAGGCGGGTCGACCTTGACCCTCCAACCACCTCAGAAGCCGCCTTGACCTTTTTTAACAATGTCCTCGGGGCGCAAGGGGGCCCGTTCGAGGACGACCTGACTTCCAAAAACGTGAAATTTAAATATTTTCGTAAGGACTTGAAACTCGCCAGGCGGGTCGACCCTGACCCTCCGACCACCTGGGAAGCCGCCCTTGACCTTTTCCACCACCTTTGTCTCCTTGGAAGCCGACCCTGACCTTTCCCACCACCTGTCTCTCCAGGCGCTAGGGAGCCCGTCTCCAGGCCGACGTGGCTTGCTCAAAATCGAAAAACGAGCGGCTACGGGCCGCTCAGATGACCTAAAGCATCCTTTGGCAAGGTCTGAGACCCATCCGAAATTTTTTTTTTTTTGGTCGGAAAATCACCTAAGGCTATAGCCCAGGGTCTCGTCTGGGGTCAAAAGTGAAAATTTTCGTAAGGACTTGAAACTCGCCAGGCGGGTCGACCTTGACCCTCCAACCACCTCAGAAGCCGCCTTGACCTTTTTTAACAATGTCCTCGGGGCGCAAGGGGGCCCGTTCGAGGACGACCTGACTTCCAAAAACGTGAAATTTAAATATTTTCGTAAGGACTTGAAACTCGCCAGGCGGGTCGACCCTGACCCTCCGACCACCTGGGAAGCCGCCCTTGACCTTTTCCACCACCTTTGTCTCCTTGGAAGCCGACCCTGACCTTTCCCACCACCTGTCTCTCCAGGCGCTAGGGAGCCCGTCTCCAGGCCGACGTGGCTTGCTCAAAATCGAAAAACGAGCGGCTACGGGCCGCTCAGATGACCTAAAGCATCCTTTGGCAAGGTCTGAGACCCATCCGAAATTTTTTTTTTTTTGGTCGGAAAATCACCTAAGGCTATAGCCCAGGGTCTCGTCTGGGGTCAAAAGTGAAAATTTTCGTAAGGACTTGAAACTCGCCAGGCGGGTCGACCTTGACCCTCCAACCACCTCAGAAGCCGCCTTGACCTTTTTTAACAATGTCCTCGGGGCGCAAGGGGGCCCGTTCGAGGACGACCTGACTTCCAAAAACGTGAAATTTAAATATTTTCGTAAGGACTTGAAACTCGCCAGGCGGGTCGACCCTGACCCTCCGACCACCTGGGAAGCCGCCCTTGACCTTTTCCACCACCTTTGTCTCCTTGGAAGCCGACCCTGACCTTTCCCACCACCTGTCTCTCCAGGCGCTAGGGAGCCCGTCTCCAGGCCGACGTGGCTTGCTCAAAATCGAAAAACGAGCGGCTACGGGCCGCTCAGATGACCTAAAGCATCCTTTGGCAAGGTCTGAGACCCATCCGAAATTTTTTTTTTTTTGGTCGGAAAATCACCTAAGGCTATAGCCCAGGGTCTCGTCTGGGGTCAAAAGTGAAAATTTTCGTAAGGACTTGAAACTCGCCAGGCGGGTCGACCTTGACCCTCCAACCACCTCAGAAGCCGCCTTGACCTTTTTTAACAATGTCCTCGGGGCGCAAGGGGGCCCGTTCGAGGACGACCTGACTTCCAAAAACGTGAAATTTAAATATTTTCGTAAGGACTTGAAACTCGCCAGGCGGGTCGACCCTGACCCTCCGACCACCTGGGAAGCCGCCCTTGACCTTTTCCACCACCTTTGTCTCCTTGGAAGCCGACCCTGACCTTTCCCACCACCTGTCTCTCCAGGCGCTAGGGAGCCCGTCTCCAGGCCGACGTGGCTTGCTCAAAATCGAAAAACGAGCGGCTACGGGCCGCTCAGATGACCTAAAGCATCCTTTGGCAAGGTCTGAGACCCATCCGAAATTTTTTTTTTTTTGGTCGGAAAATCACCTAAGGCTATAGCCCAGGGTCTCGTCTGGGGTCAAAAGTGAAAATTTTCGTAAGGACTTGAAACTCGCCAGGCGGGTCGACCTTGACCCTCCAACCACCTCAGAAGCCGCCTTGACCTTTTTTAACAATGTCCTCGGGGCGCAAGGGGGCCCGTTCGAGGACGACCTGACTTCCAAAAACGTGAAATTTAAATATTTTCGTAAGGACTTGAAACTCGCCAGGCGGGTCGACCCTGACCCTCCGACCACCTGGGAAGCCGCCCTTGACCTTTTCCACCACCTTTGTCTCCTTGGAAGCCGACCCTGACCTTTCCCACCACCTGTCTCTCCAGGCGCTAGGGAGCCCGTCTCCAGGCCGACGTGGCTTGCTCAAAATCGAAAAACGAGCGGCTACGGGCCGCTCAGATGACCTAAAGCATCCTTTGGCAAGGTCTGAGACCCATCCGAAATTTTTTTTTTTTTGGTCGGAAAATCACCTAAGGCTATAGCCCAGGGTCTCGTCTGGGGTCAAAAGTGAAAATTTTCGTAAGGACTTGAAACTCGCCAGGCGGGTCGACCTTGACCCTCCAACCACCTCAGAAGCCGCCTTGACCTTTTTTAACAATGTCCTCGGGGCGCAAGGGGGCCCGTTCGAGGACGACCTGACTTCCAAAAACGTGAAATTTAAATATTTTCGTAAGGACTTGAAACTCGCCAGGCGGGTCGACCCTGACCCTCCGACCACCTGGGAAGCCGCCCTTGACCTTTTCCACCACCTTTGTCTCCTTGGAAGCCGACCCTGACCTTTCCCACCACCTGTCTCTCCAGGCGCTAGGGAGCCCGTCTCCAGGCCGACGTGGCTTGCTCAAAATCGAAAAACGAGCGGCTACGGGCCGCTCAGATGACCTAAAGCATCCTTTGGCAAGGTCTGAGACCCATCCGAAATTTTTTTTTTTTTGGTCGGAAAATCACCTAAGGCTATAGCCCAGGGTCTCGTCTGGGGTCAAAAGTGAAAATTTTCGTAAGGACTTGAAACTCGCCAGGCGGGTCGACCTTGACCCTCCAACCACCTCAGAAGCCGCCTTGACCTTTTTTAACAATGTCCTCGGGGCGCAAGGGGGCCCGTTCGAGGACGACCTGACTTCCAAAAACGTGAAATTTAAATATTTTCGTAAGGACTTGAAACTCGCCAGGCGGGTCGACCCTGACCCTCCGACCACCTGGGAAGCCGCCCTTGACCTTTTCCACCACCTTTGTCTCCTTGGAAGCCGACCCTGACCTTTCCCACCACCTGTCTCTCCAGGCGCTAGGGAGCCCGTCTCCAGGCCGACGTGGCTTGCTCAAAATCGAAAAACGAGCGGCTACGGGCCGCTCAGATGACCTAAAGCATCCTTTGGCAAGGTCTGAGACCCATCCGAAATTTTTTTTTTTTTGGTCGGAAAATCACCTAAGGCTATAGCCCAGGGTCTCGTCTGGGGTCAAAAGTGAAAATTTTCGTAAGGACTTGAAACTCGCCAGGCGGGTCGACCTTGACCCTCCAACCACCTCAGAAGCCGCCTTGACCTTTTTTAACAATGTCCTCGGGGCGCAAGGGGGCCCGTTCGAGGACGACCTGACTTCCAAAAACGTGAAATTTAAATATTTTCGTAAGGACTTGAAACTCGCCAGGCGGGTCGACCCTGACCCTCCGACCACCTGGGAAGCCGCCCTTGACCTTTTCCACCACCTTTGTCTCCTTGGAAGCCGACCCTGACCTTTCCCACCACCTGTCTCTCCAGGCGCTAGGGAGCCCGTCTCCAGGCCGACGTGGCTTGCTCAAAATCGAAAAACGAGCGGCTACGGGCCGCTCAGATGACCTAAAGCATCCTTTGGCAAGGTCTGAGACCCATCCGAAATTTTTTTTTTTTTGGTCGGAAAATCACCTAAGGCTATAGCCCAGGGTCTCGTCTGGGGTCAAAAGTGAAAATTTTCGTAAGGACTTGAAACTCGCCAGGCGGGTCGACCTTGACCCTCCAACCACCTCAGAAGCCGCCTTGACCTTTTTTAACAATGTCCTCGGGGCGCAAGGGGGCCCGTTCGAGGACGACCTGACTTCCAAAAACGTGAAATTTAAATATTTTCGTAAGGACTTGAAACTCGCCAGGCGGGTCGACCCTGACCCTCCGACCACCTGGGAAGCCGCCCTTGACCTTTTCCACCACCTTTGTCTCCTTGGAAGCCGACCCTGACCTTTCCCACCACCTGTCTCTCCAGGCGCTAGGGAGCCCGTCTCCAGGCCGACGTGGCTTGCTCAAAATCGAAAAACGAGCGGCTACGGGCCGCTCAGATGACCTAAAGCATCCTTTGGCAAGGTCTGAGACCCATCCGAAATTTTTTTTTTTTTGGTCGGAAAATCACCTAAGGCTATAGCCCAGGGTCTCGTCTGGGGTCAAAAGTGAAAATTTTCGTAAGGACTTGAAACTCGCCAGGCGGGTCGACCTTGACCCTCCAACCACCTCAGAAGCCGCCTTGACCTTTTTTAACAATGTCCTCGGGGCGCAAGGGGGCCCGTTCGAGGACGACCTGACTTCCAAAAACGTGAAATTTAAATATTTTCGTAAGGACTTGAAACTCGCCAGGCGGGTCGACCCTGACCCTCCGACCACCTGGGAAGCCGCCCTTGACCTTTTCCACCACCTTTGTCTCCTTGGAAGCCGACCCTGACCTTTCCCACCACCTGTCTCTCCAGGCGCTAGGGAGCCCGTCTCCAGGCCGACGTGGCTTGCTCAAAATCGAAAAACGAGCGGCTACGGGCCGCTCAGATGACCTAAAGCATCCTTTGGCAAGGTCTGAGACCCATCCGAAATTTTTTTTTTTTTGGTCGGAAAATCACCTAAGGCTATAGCCCAGGGTCTCGTCTGGGGTCAAAAGTGAAAATTTTCGTAAGGACTTGAAACTCGCCAGGCGGGTCGACCTTGACCCTCCAACCACCTCAGAAGCCGCCTTGACCTTTTTTAACAATGTCCTCGGGGCGCAAGGGGGCCCGTTCGAGGACGACCTGACTTCCAAAAACGTGAAATTTAAATATTTTCGTAAGGACTTGAAACTCGCCAGGCGGGTCGACCCTGACCCTCCGACCACCTGGGAAGCCGCCCTTGACCTTTTCCACCACCTTTGTCTCCTTGGAAGCCGACCCTGACCTTTCCCACCACCTGTCTCTCCAGGCGCTAGGGAGCCCGTCTCCAGGCCGACGTGGCTTGCTCAAAATCGAAAAACGAGCGGCTACGGGCCGCTCAGATGACCTAAAGCATCCTTTGGCAAGGTCTGAGACCCATCCGAAATTTTTTTTTTTTTGGTCGGAAAATCACCTAAGGCTATATAGCCCAGGGTCTCGTCTGGGGTCAAAAGTGAAAATTTTCGTAAGGACTTGAAACTCGCCAGGCGGGTCGACCTTGACCCTCCAACCACCTCAGAAGCCGCCTTGACCTTTTTTAACAATGTCCTCGGGGCGCAAGGGGGCCCGTTCGAGGACGACCTGACTTCCAAAAACGTGAAATTTAAATATTTTCGTAAGGACTTGAAACTCGCCAGGCGGGTCGACCCTGACCCTCCGACCACCTGGGAAGCCGCCCTTGACCTTTTCCACCACCTTTGTCTCCTTGGAAGCCGACCCTGACCTTTCCCACCACCTGTCTCTCCAGGCGCTAGGGAGCCCGTCTCCAGGCCGACGTGGCTTGCTCAAAATCGAAAAACGAGCGGCTACGGGCCGCTCAGATGACCTAAAGCATCCTTTGGCAAGGTCTGAGACCCATCCGAAATTTTTTTTTTTTTGGTCGGAAAATCACCTAAGGCTATAGCCCAGGGTCTCGTCTGGGGTCAAAAGTGAAAATTTTCGTAAGGACTTGAAACTCGCCAGGCGGGTCGACCTTGACCCTCCAACCACCTCAGAAGCCGCCTTGACCTTTTTTAACAATGTCCTCGGGGCGCAAGGGGGCCCGTTCGAGGACGACCTGACTTCCAAAAACGTGAAATTTAAATATTTTCGTAAGGACTTGAAACTCGCCAGGCGGGTCGACCCTGACCCTCCGACCACCTGGGAAGCCGCCCTTGACCTTTTCCACCACCTTTGTCTCCTTGGAAGCCGACCCTGACCTTTCCCACCACCTGTCTCTCCAGGCGCTAGGGAGCCCGTCTCCAGGCCGACGTGGCTTGCTCAAAATCGAAAAACGAGCGGCTACGGGCCGCTCAGATGACCTAAAGCATCCTTTGGCAAGGTCTGAGACCCATCCGAAATTTTTTTTTTTTTGGTCGGAAAATCACCTAAGGCTATAGCCCAGGGTCTCGTCTGGGGTCAAAAGTGAAAATTTTCGTAAGGACTTGAAACTCGCCAGGCGGGTCGACCTTGACCCTCCAACCACCTCAGAAGCCGCCTTGACCTTTTTTAACAATGTCCTCGGGGCGCAAGGGGGCCCGTTCGAGGACGACCTGACTTCCAAAAACGTGAAATTTAAATATTTTCGTAAGGACTTGAAACTCGCCAGGCGGGTCGACCCTGACCCTCCGACCACCTGGGAAGCCGCCCTTGACCTTTTCCACCACCTTTGTCTCCTTGGAAGCCGACCCTGACCTTTCCCACCACCTGTCTCTCCAGGCGCTAGGGAGCCCGTCTCCAGGCCGACGTGGCTTGCTCAAAATCGAAAAACGAGCGGCTACGGGCCGCTCAGATGACCTAAAGCATCCTTTGGCAAGGTCTGAGACCCATCCGAAATTTTTTTTTTTTTGGTCGGAAAATCACCTAAGGCTATAGCCCAGGGTCTCGTCTGGGGTCAAAAGTGAAAATTTTCGTAAGGACTTGAAACTCGCCAGGCGGGTCGACCTTGACCCTCCAACCACCTCAGAAGCCGCCTTGACCTTTTTTAACAATGTCCTCGGGGCGCAAGGGGGCCCGTTCGAGGACGACCTGACTTCCAAAAACGTGAAATTTAAATATTTTCGTAAGGACTTGAAACTCGCCAGGCGGGTCGACCCTGACCCTCCGACCACCTGGGAAGCCGCCCTTGACCTTTTCCACCACCTTTGTCTCCTTGGAAGCCGACCCTGACCTTTCCCACCACCTGTCTCTCCAGGCGCTAGGGAGCCCGTCTCCAGGCCGACGTGGCTTGCTCAAAATCGAAAAACGAGCGGCTACGGGCCGCTCAGATGACCTAAAGCATCCTTTGGCAAGGTCTGAGACCCATCCGAAATTTTTTTTTTTTTGGTCGGAAAATCACCTAAGGCTATAGCCCAGGGTCTCGTCTGGGGTCAAAAGTGAAAATTTTCGTAAGGACTTGAAACTCGCCAGGCGGGTCGACCTTGACCCTCCAACCACCTCAGAAGCCGCCTTGACCTTTTTTAACAATGTCCTCGGGGCGCAAGGGGGCCCGTTCGAGGACGACCTGACTTCCAAAAACGTGAAATTTAAATATTTTCGTAAGGACTTGAAACTCGCCAGGCGGGTCGACCCTGACCCTCCGACCACCTGGGAAGCCGCCCTTGACCTTTTCCACCACCTTTGTCTCCTTGGAAGCCGACCCTGACCTTTCCCACCACCTGTCTCTCCAGGCGCTAGGGAGCCCGTCTCCAGGCCGACGTGGCTTGCTCAAAATCGAAAAACGAGCGGCTACGGGCCGCTCAGATGACCTAAAGCATCCTTTGGCAAGGTCTGAGACCCATCCGAAATTTTTTTTTTTTTGGTCGGAAAATCACCTAAGGCTATAGCCCAGGGTCTCGTCTGGGGTCAAAAGTGAAAATTTTCGTAAGGACTTGAAACTCGCCAGGCGGGTCGACCTTGACCCTCCAACCACCTCAGAAGCCGCCTTGACCTTTTTTAACAATGTCCTCGGGGCGCAAGGGGGCCCGTTCGAGGACGACCTGACTTCCAAAAACGTGAAATTTAAATATTTTCGTAAGGACTTGAAACTCGCCAGGCGGGTCGACCCTGACCCTCCGACCACCTGGGAAGCCGCCCTTGACCTTTTCCACCACCTTTGTCTCCTTGGAAGCCGACCCTGACCTTTCCCACCACCTGTCTCTCCAGGCGCTAGGGAGCCCGTCTCCAGGCCGACGTGGCTTGCTCAAAATCGAAAAACGAGCGGCTACGGGCCGCTCAGATGACCTAAAGCATCCTTTGGCAAGGTCTGAGACCCATCCGAAATTTTTTTTTTTTTGGTCGGAAAATCACCTAAGGCTATAGCCCAGGGTCTCGTCTGGGGTCAAAAGTGAAAATTTTCGTAAGGACTTGAAACTCGCCAGGCGGGTCGACCTTGACCCTCCAACCACCTCAGAAGCCGCCTTGACCTTTTTTAACAATGTCCTCGGGGCGCAAGGGGGCCCGTTCGAGGACGACCTGACTTCCAAAAACGTGAAATTTAAATATTTTCGTAAGGACTTGAAACTCGCCAGGCGGGTCGACCCTGACCCTCCGACCACCTGGGAAGCCGCCCTTGACCTTTTCCACCACCTTTGTCTCCTTGGAAGCCGACCCTGACCTTTCCCACCACCTGTCTCTCCAGGCGCTAGGGAGCCCGTCTCCAGGCCGACGTGGCTTGCTCAAAATCGAAAAACGAGCGGCTACGGGCCGCTCAGATGACCTAAAGCATCCTTTGGCAAGGTCTGAGACCCATCCGAAATTTTTTTTTTTTTGGTCGGAAAATCACCTAAGGCTATAGCCCAGGGTCTCGTCTGGGGTCAAAAGTGAAAATTTTCGTAAGGACTTGAAACTCGCCAGGCGGGTCGACCTTGACCCTCCAACCACCTCAGAAGCCGCCTTGACCTTTTTTAACAATGTCCTCGGGGCGCAAGGGGGCCCGTTCGAGGACGACCTGACTTCCAAAAACGTGAAATTTAAATATTTTCGTAAGGACTTGAAACTCGCCAGGCGGGTCGACCCTGACCCTCCGACCACCTGGGAAGCCGCCCTTGACCTTTTCCACCACCTTTGTCTCCTTGGAAGCCGACCCTGACCTTTCCCACCACCTGTCTCTCCAGGCGCTAGGGAGCCCGTCTCCAGGCCGACGTGGCTTGCTCAAAATCGAAAAACGAGCGGCTACGGGCCGCTCAGATGACCTAAAGCATCCTTTGGCAAGGTCTGAGACCCATCCGAAATTTTTTTTTTTTTGGTCGGAAAATCACCTAAGGCTATAGCCCAGGGTCTCGTCTGGGGTCAAAAGTGAAAATTTTCGTAAGGACTTGAAACTCGCCAGGCGGGTCGACCTTGACCCTCCAACCACCTCAGAAGCCGCCTTGACCTTTTTTAACAATGTCCTCGGGGCGCAAGGGGGCCCGTTCGAGGACGACCTGACTTCCAAAAACGTGAAATTTAAATATTTTCGTAAGGACTTGAAACTCGCCAGGCGGGTCGACCCTGACCCTCCGACCACCTGGGAAGCCGCCCTTGACCTTTTCCACCACCTTTGTCTCCTTGGAAGCCGACCCTGACCTTTCCCACCACCTGTCTCTCCAGGCGCTAGGGAGCCCGTCTCCAGGCCGACGTGGCTTGCTCAAAATCGAAAAACGAGCGGCTACGGGCCGCTCAGATGACCTAAAGCATCCTTTGGCAAGGTCTGAGACCCATCCGAAATTTTTTTTTTTTTGGTCGGAAAATCACCTAAGGCTATAGCCCAGGGTCTCGTCTGGGGTCAAAAGTGAAAATTTTCGTAAGGACTTGAAACTCGCCAGGCGGGTCGACCTTGACCCTCCAACCACCTCAGAAGCCGCCTTGACCTTTTTTAACAATGTCCTCGGGGCGCAAGGGGGCCCGTTCGAGGACGACCTGACTTCCAAAAACGTGAAATTTAAATATTTTCGTAAGGACTTGAAACTCGCCAGGCGGGTCGACCCTGACCCTCCGACCACCTGGGAAGCCGCCCTTGACCTTTTCCACCACCTTTGTCTCCTTGGAAGCCGACCCTGACCTTTCCCACCACCTGTCTCTCCAGGCGCTAGGGAGCCCGTCTCCAGGCCGACGTGGCTTGCTCAAAATCGAAAAACGAGCGGCTACGGGCCGCTCAGATGACCTAAAGCATCCTTTGGCAAGGTCTGAGACCCATCCGAAATTTTTTTTTTTTTGGTCGGAAAATCACCTAAGGCTATAGCCCAGGGTCTCGTCTGGGGTCAAAAGTGAAAATTTTCGTAAGGACTTGAAACTCGCCAGGCGGGTCGACCTTGACCCTCCAACCACCTCAGAAGCCGCCTTGACCTTTTTTAACAATGTCCTCGGGGCGCAAGGGGGCCCGTTCGAGGACGACCTGACTTCCAAAAACGTGAAATTTAAATATTTTCGTAAGGACTTGAAACTCGCCAGGCGGGTCGACCCTGACCCTCCGACCACCTGGGAAGCCGCCCTTGACCTTTTCCACCACCTTTGTCTCCTTGGAAGCCGACCCTGACCTTTCCCACCACCTGTCTCTCCAGGCGCTAGGGAGCCCGTCTCCAGGCCGACGTGGCTTGCTCAAAATCGAAAAACGAGCGGCTACGGGCCGCTCAGATGACCTAAAGCATCCTTTGGCAAGGTCTGAGACCCATCCGAAATTTTTTTTTTTTTGGTCGGAAAATCACCTAAGGCTATAGCCCAGGGTCTCGTCTGGGGTCAAAAGTGAAAATTTTCGTAAGGACTTGAAACTCGCCAGGCGGGTCGACCTTGACCCTCCAACCACCTCAGAAGCCGCCTTGACCTTTTTTAACAATGTCCTCGGGGCGCAAGGGGGCCCGTTCGAGGACGACCTGACTTCCAAAAACGTGAAATTTAAATATTTTCGTAAGGACTTGAAACTCGCCAGGCGGGTCGACCCTGACCCTCCGACCACCTGGGAAGCCGCCCTTGACCTTTTCCACCACCTTTGTCTCCTTGGAAGCCGACCCTGACCTTTCCCACCACCTGTCTCTCCAGGCGCTAGGGAGCCCGTCTCCAGGCCGACGTGGCTTGCTCAAAATCGAAAAACGAGCGGCTACGGGCCGCTCAGATGACCTAAAGCATCCTTTGGCAAGGTCTGAGACCCATCCGAAATTTTTTTTTTTTTGGTCGGAAAATCACCTAAGGCTATAGCCCAGGGTCTCGTCTGGGGTCAAAAGTGAAAATTTTCGTAAGGACTTGAAACTCGCCAGGCGGGTCGACCTTGACCCTCCAACCACCTCAGAAGCCGCCTTGACCTTTTTTAACAATGTCCTCGGGGCGCAAGGGGGCCCGTTCGAGGACGACCTGACTTCCAAAAACGTGAAATTTAAATATTTTCGTAAGGACTTGAAACTCGCCAGGCGGGTCGACCCTGACCCTCCGACCACCTGGGAAGCCGCCCTTGACCTTTTCCACCACCTTTGTCTCCTTGGAAGCCGACCCTGACCTTTCCCACCACCTGTCTCTCCAGGCGCTAGGGAGCCCGTCTCCAGGCCGACGTGGCTTGCTCAAAATCGAAAAACGAGCGGCTACGGGCCGCTCAGATGACCTAAAGCATCCTTTGGCAAGGTCTGAGACCCATCCGAAATTTTTTTTTTTTTGGTCGGAAAATCACCTAAGGCTATAGCCCAGGGTCTCGTCTGGGGTCAAAAGTGAAAATTTTCGTAAGGACTTGAAACTCGCCAGGCGGGTCGACCTTGACCCTCCAACCACCTCAGAAGCCGCCTTGACCTTTTTTAACAATGTCCTCGGGGCGCAAGGGGGCCCGTTCGAGGACGACCTGACTTCCAAAAACGTGAAATTTAAATATTTTCGTAAGGACTTGAAACTCGCCAGGCGGGTCGACCCTGACCCTCCGACCACCTGGGAAGCCGCCCTTGACCTTTTCCACCACCTTTGTCTCCTTGGAAGCCGACCCTGACCTTTCCCACCACCTGTCTCTCCAGGCGCTAGGGAGCCCGTCTCCAGGCCGACGTGGCTTGCTCAAAATCGAAAAACGAGCGGCTACGGGCCGCTCAGATGACCTAAAGCATC
>NW_025963905.1:0-75413 GCF_023055435.1 Haliotis rufescens
AACATTTTTCGATTTGGAGCCAATGTTAGGGTTACATAATGGAGCCCATAGCTCCGCTCACAGAGATGATCTGGGGTCAAGGACGGTGGAAACGTGACCTCCAGGTCAAGGTCTACCCGCATGCAAAGTTTCAATGCGCTGCGACAACTTTGACATCCGAGTGGCATTTGAGTGGCCAGTGGTTAGGGTTAGGCACATTTCCGACCAAAAAGGTCAAATCATCGTAGGACTCTCAGACCTTGCAGGACGACTCCTTAGGTCAAATGGAGCATACTCAACGAAACATTTTTCGATTTGGAGCCAATGTTAGGGTTACATAATGGAGCCCATAGCTCCGCTCACAGAGATGATCTGGGGTCAAGGACGGTGGAAACGTGACCTCCAGGTCAAGGTCTACCCGCATGCAAAGTTTCAATGCGCTGCGACAACTTTGACATCCGAGTGGCATTTGAGTGGCCAGTGGTTAGGGTTAGGCACATTTCCGACCAAAAAGGTCAAATCATCGTAGGACTCTCAGACCTTGCAGGACGACTCCTTAGGTCAAATGGAGCATACTCAACGAAACATTTTTCGATTTGGAGCCAATGTTAGGGTTACATAATGGAGCCCATAGCTCCGCTCACAGAGATGATCTGGGGTCAAGGACGGTGGAAACGTGACCTCCAGGTCAAGGTCTACCCGCATGCAAAGTTTCAATGCGCTGCGACAACTTTGACATCCGAGTGGCATTTGAGTGGCCAGTGGTTAGGGTTAGGCACATTTCCGACCAAAAAGGTCAAATCATCGTAGGACTCTCAGACCTTGCAGGACGACTCCTTAGGTCAAATGGAGCATACTCAACGAAACATTTTTCGATTTGGAGCCAATGTTAGGGTTACATAATGGAGCCCATAGCTCCGCTCACAGAGATGATCTGGGGTCAAGGACGGTGGAAACGTGACCTCCAGGTCAAGGTCTACCCGCATGCAAAGTTTCAATGCGCTGCGACAACTTTGACATCCGAGTGGCATTTGAGTGGCCAGTGGTTAGGGTTAGGCACATTTCCGACCAAAAAGGTCAAATCATCGTAGGACTCTCAGACCTTGCAGGACGACTCCTTAGGTCAAATGGAGCATACTCAACGAAACATTTTTCGATTTGGAGCCAATGTTAGGGTTACATAATGGAGCCCATAGCTCCGCTCACAGAGATGATCTGGGGTCAAGGACGGTGGAAACGTGACCTCCAGGTCAAGGTCTACCCGCATGCAAAGTTTCAATGCGCTGCGACAACTTTGACATCCGAGTGGCATTTGAGTGGCCAGTGGTTAGGGTTAGGCACATTTCCGACCAAAAAGGTCAAATCATCGTAGGACTCTCAGACCTTGCAGGACGACTCCTTAGGTCAAATGGAGCATACTCAACGAAACATTTTTCGATTTGGAGCCAATGTTAGGGTTACATAATGGAGCCCATAGCTCCGCTCACAGAGATGATCTGGGGTCAAGGACGGTGGAAACGTGACCTCCAGGTCAAGGTCTACCCGCATGCAAAGTTTCAATGCGCTGCGACAACTTTGACATCCGAGTGGCATTTGAGTGGCCAGTGGTTAGGGTTAGGCACATTTCCGACCAAAAAGGTCAAATCATCGTAGGACTCTCAGACCTTGCAGGACGACTCCTTAGGTCAAATGGAGCATACTCAACGAAACATTTTTCGATTTGGAGCCAATGTTAGGGTTACATAATGGAGCCCATAGCTCCGCTCACAGAGATGATCTGGGGTCAAGGACGGTGGAAACGTGACCTCCAGGTCAAGGTCTACCCGCATGCAAAGTTTCAATGCGCTGCGACAACTTTGACATCCGAGTGGCATTTGAGTGGCCAGTGGTTAGGGTTAGGCACATTTCCGACCAAAAAGGTCAAATCATCGTAGGACTCTCAGACCTTGCAGGACGACTCCTTAGGTCAAATGGAGCATACTCAACGAAACATTTTTCGATTTGGAGCCAATGTTAGGGTTACATAATGGAGCCCATAGCTCCGCTCACAGAGATGATCTGGGGTCAAGGACGGTGGAAACGTGACCTCCAGGTCAAGGTCTACCCGCATGCAAAGTTTCAATGCGCTGCGACAACTTTGACATCCGAGTGGCATTTGAGTGGCCAGTGGTTAGGGTTAGGCACATTTCCGACCAAAAAGGTCAAATCATCGTAGGACTCTCAGACCTTGCAGGACGACTCCTTAGGTCAAATGGAGCATACTCAACGAAACATTTTTCGATTTGGAGCCAATGTTAGGGTTACATAATGGAGCCCATAGCTCCGCTCACAGAGATGATCTGGGGTCAAGGACGGTGGAAACGTGACCTCCAGGTCAAGGTCTACCCGCATGCAAAGTTTCAATGCGCTGCGACAACTTTGACATCCGAGTGGCATTTGAGTGGCCAGTGGTTAGGGTTAGGCACATTTCCGACCAAAAAGGTCAAATCATCGTAGGACTCTCAGACCTTGCAGGACGACTCCTTAGGTCAAATGGAGCATACTCAACGAAACATTTTTCGATTTGGAGCCAATGTTAGGGTTACATAATGGAGCCCATAGCTCCGCTCACAGAGATGATCTGGGGTCAAGGACGGTGGAAACGTGACCTCCAGGTCAAGGTCTACCCGCATGCAAAGTTTCAATGCGCTGCGACAACTTTGACATCCGAGTGGCATTTGAGTGGCCAGTGGTTAGGGTTAGGCACATTTCCGACCAAAAAGGTCAAATCATCGTAGGACTCTCAGACCTTGCAGGACGACTCCTTAGGTCAAATGGAGCATACTCAACGAAACATTTTTCGATTTGGAGCCAATGTTAGGGTTACATAATGGAGCCCATAGCTCCGCTCACAGAGATGATCTGGGGTCAAGGACGGTGGAAACGTGACCTCCAGGTCAAGGTCTACCCGCATGCAAAGTTTCAATGCGCTGCGACAACTTTGACATCCGAGTGGCATTTGAGTGGCCAGTGGTTAGGGTTAGGCACATTTCCGACCAAAAAGGTCAAATCATCGTAGGACTCTCAGACCTTGCAGGACGACTCCTTAGGTCAAATGGAGCATACTCAACGAAACATTTTTCGATTTGGAGCCAATGTTAGGGTTACATAATGGAGCCCATAGCTCCGCTCACAGAGATGATCTGGGGTCAAGGACGGTGGAAACGTGACCTCCAGGTCAAGGTCTACCCGCATGCAAAGTTTCAATGCGCTGCGACAACTTTGACATCCGAGTGGCATTTGAGTGGCCAGTGGTTAGGGTTAGGCACATTTCCGACCAAAAAGGTCAAATCATCGTAGGACTCTCAGACCTTGCAGGACGACTCCTTAGGTCAAATGGAGCATACTCAACGAAACATTTTTCGATTTGGAGCCAATGTTAGGGTTACATAATGGAGCCCATAGCTCCGCTCACAGAGATGATCTGGGGTCAAGGACGGTGGAAACGTGACCTCCAGGTCAAGGTCTACCCGCATGCAAAGTTTCAATGCGCTGCGACAACTTTGACATCCGAGTGGCATTTGAGTGGCCAGTGGTTAGGGTTAGGCACATTTCCGACCAAAAAGGTCAAATCATCGTAGGACTCTCAGACCTTGCAGGACGACTCCTTAGGT
This sequence comes from Haliotis rufescens, assembly GCF_023055435.1. Taxonomy (NCBI): domain Eukaryota; kingdom Metazoa; phylum Mollusca; class Gastropoda; order Lepetellida; family Haliotidae; genus Haliotis; species Haliotis rufescens. Next base: position 3,633 of record NW_025963905.1, read on the forward strand.
CAAATGGAGCATACTCAACGAAACATTTTTCGATTTGGAGCCAATGTTAGGGTTACATAATGGAGCCCATAGCTCCGCTCACAGAGATGATCTGGGGTCAAGGACGGTGGAAACGTGACCTCCAGGTCAAGGTCTACCCGCATGCAAAGTTTCAATGCGCTGCGACAACTTTGACATCCGAGTGGCATTTGAGTGGCCAGTGGTTAGGGTTAGGCACATTTCCGACCAAAAAGGTCAAATCATCGTAGGACTCTCAGACCTTGCAGGACGACTCCTTAGGTCAAATGGAGCATACTCAACGAAACATTTTTCGATTTGGAGCCAATGTTAGGGTTACATAATGGAGCCCATAGCTCCGCTCACAGAGATGATCTGGGGTCAAGGACGGTGGAAACGTGACCTCCAGGTCAAGGTCTACCCGCATGCAAAGTTTCAATGCGCTGCGACAACTTTGACATCCGAGTGGCATTTGAGTGGCCAGTGGTTAGGGTTAGGCACATTTCCGACCAAAAAGGTCAAATCATCGTAGGACTCTCAGACCTTGCAGGACGACTCCTTAGGTCAAATGGAGCATACTCAACGAAACATTTTTCGATTTGGAGCCAATGTTAGGGTTACATAATGGAGCCCATAGCTCCGCTCACAGAGATGATCTGGGGTCAAGGACGGTGGAAACGTGACCTCCAGGTCAAGGTCTACCCGCATGCAAAGTTTCAATGCGCTGCGACAACTTTGACATCCGAGTGGCATTTGAGTGGCCAGTGGTTAGGGTTAGGCACATTTCCGACCAAAAAGGTCAAATCATCGTAGGACTCTCAGACCTTGCAGGACGACTCCTTAGGTCAAATGGAGCATACTCAACGAAACATTTTTCGATTTGGAGCCAATGTTAGGGTTACATAATGGAGCCCATAGCTCCGCTCACAGAGATGATCTGGGGTCAAGGACGGTGGAAACGTGACCTCCAGGTCAAGGTCTACCCGCATGCAAAGTTTCAATGCGCTGCGACAACTTTGACATCCGAGTGGCATTTGAGTGGCCAGTGGTTAGGGTTAGGCACATTTCCGACCAAAAAGGTCAAATCATCGTAGGACTCTCAGACCTTGCAGGACGACTCCTTAGGTCAAATGGAGCATACTCAACGAAACATTTTTCGATTTGGAGCCAATGTTAGGGTTACATAATGGAGCCCATAGCTCCGCTCACAGAGATGATCTGGGGTCAAGGACGGTGGAAACGTGACCTCCAGGTCAAGGTCTACCCGCATGCAAAGTTTCAATGCGCTGCGACAACTTTGACATCCGAGTGGCATTTGAGTGGCCAGTGGTTAGGGTTAGGCACATTTCCGACCAAAAAGGTCAAATCATCGTAGGACTCTCAGACCTTGCAGGACGACTCCTTAGGTCAAATGGAGCATACTCAACGAAACATTTTTCGATTTGGAGCCAATGTTAGGGTTACATAATGGAGCCCATAGCTCCGCTCACAGAGATGATCTGGGGTCAAGGACGGTGGAAACGTGACCTCCAGGTCAAGGTCTACCCGCATGCAAAGTTTCAATGCGCTGCGACAACTTTGACATCCGAGTGGCATTTGAGTGGCCAGTGGTTAGGGTTAGGCACATTTCCGACCAAAAAGGTCAAATCATCGTAGGACTCTCAGACCTTGCAGGACGACTCCTTAGGTCAAATGGAGCATACTCAACGAAACATTTTTCGATTTGGAGCCAATGTTAGGGTTACATAATGGAGCCCATAGCTCCGCTCACAGAGATGATCTGGGGTCAAGGACGGTGGAAACGTGACCTCCAGGTCAAGGTCTACCCGCATGCAAAGTTTCAATGCGCTGCGACAACTTTGACATCCGAGTGGCATTTGAGTGGCCAGTGGTTAGGGTTAGGCACATTTCCGACCAAAAAGGTCAAATCATCGTAGGACTCTCAGACCTTGCAGGACGACTCCTTAGGTCAAATGGAGCATACTCAACGAAACATTTTTCGATTTGGAGCCAATGTTAGGGTTACATAATGGAGCCCATAGCTCCGCTCACAGAGATGATCTGGGGTCAAGGACGGTGGAAACGTGACCTCCAGGTCAAGGTCTACCCGCATGCAAAGTTTCAATGCGCTGCGACAACTTTGACATCCGAGTGGCATTTGAGTGGCCAGTGGTTAGGGTTAGGCACATTTCCGACCAAAAAGGTCAAATCATCGTAGGACTCTCAGACCTTGCAGGACGACTCCTTAGGTCAAATGGAGCATACTCAACGAAACATTTTTCGATTTGGAGCCAATGTTAGGGTTACATAATGGAGCCCATAGCTCCGCTCACAGAGATGATCTGGGGTCAAGGACGGTGGAAACGTGACCTCCAGGTCAAGGTCTACCCGCATGCAAAGTTTCAATGCGCTGCGACAACTTTGACATCCGAGTGGCATTTGAGTGGCCAGTGGTTAGGGTTAGGCACATTTCCGACCAAAAAGGTCAAATCATCGTAGGACTCTCAGACCTTGCAGGACGACTCCTTAGGTCAAATGGAGCATACTCAACGAAACATTTTTCGATTTGGAGCCAATGTTAGGGTTACATAATGGAGCCCATAGCTCCGCTCACAGAGATGATCTGGGGTCAAGGACGGTGGAAACGTGACCTCCAGGTCAAGGTCTACCCGCATGCAAAGTTTCAATGCGCTGCGACAACTTTGACATCCGAGTGGCATTTGAGTGGCCAGTGGTTAGGGTTAGGCACATTTCCGACCAAAAAGGTCAAATCATCGTAGGACTCTCAGACCTTGCAGGACGACTCCTTAGGTCAAATGGAGCATACTCAACGAAACATTTTTCGATTTGGAGCCAATGTTAGGGTTACATAATGGAGCCCATAGCTCCGCTCACAGAGATGATCTGGGGTCAAGGACGGTGGAAACGTGACCTCCAGGTCAAGGTCTACCCGCATGCAAAGTTTCAATGCGCTGCGACAACTTTGACATCCGAGTGGCATTTGAGTGGCCAGTGGTTAGGGTTAGGCACATTTCCGACCAAAAAGGTCAAATCATCGTAGGACTCTCAGACCTTGCAGGACGACTCCTTAGGTCAAATGGAGCATACTCAACGAAACATTTTTCGATTTGGAGCCAATGTTAGGGTTACATAATGGAGCCCATAGCTCCGCTCACAGAGATGATCTGGGGTCAAGGACGGTGGAAACGTGACCTCCAGGTCAAGGTCTACCCGCATGCAAAGTTTCAATGCGCTGCGACAACTTTGACATCCGAGTGGCATTTGAGTGGCCAGTGGTTAGGGTTAGGCACATTTCCGACCAAAAAGGTCAAATCATCGTAGGACTCTCAGACCTTGCAGGACGACTCCTTAGGTCAAATGGAGCATACTCAACGAAACATTTTTCGATTTGGAGCCAATGTTAGGGTTACATAATGGAGCCCATAGCTCCGCTCACAGAGATGATCTGGGGTCAAGGACGGTGGAAACGTGACCTCCAGGTCAAGGTCTACCCGCATGCAAAGTTTCAATGCGCTGCGACAACTTTGACATCCGAGTGGCATTTGAGTGGCCAGTGGTTAGGGTTAGGCACATTTCCGACCAAAAAGGTCAAATCATCGTAGGACTCTCAGACCTTGCAGGACGACTCCTTAGGTCAAATGGAGCATACTCAACGAAACATTTTTCGATTTGGAGCCAATGTTAGGGTTACATAATGGAGCCCATAGCTCCGCTCACAGAGATGATCTGGGGTCAAGGACGGTGGAAACGTGACCTCCAGGTCAAGGTCTACCCGCATGCAAAGTTTCAATGCGCTGCGACAACTTTGACATCCGAGTGGCATTTGAGTGGCCAGTGGTTAGGGTTAGGCACATTTCCGACCAAAAAGGTCAAATCATCGTAGGACTCTCAGACCTTGCAGGACGACTCCTTAGGTCAAATGGAGCATACTCAACGAAACATTTTTCGATTTGGAGCCAATGTTAGGGTTACATAATGGAGCCCATAGCTCCGCTCACAGAGATGATCTGGGGTCAAGGACGGTGGAAACGTGACCTCCAGGTCAAGGTCTACCCGCATGCAAAGTTTCAATGCGCTGCGACAACTTTGACATCCGAGTGGCATTTGAGTGGCCAGTGGTTAGGGTTAGGCACATTTCCGACCAAAAAGGTCAAATCATCGTAGGACTCTCAGACCTTGCAGGACGACTCCTTAGGTCAAATGGAGCATACTCAACGAAACATTTTTCGATTTGGAGCCAATGTTAGGGTTACATAATGGAGCCCATAGCTCCGCTCACAGAGATGATCTGGGGTCAAGGACGGTGGAAACGTGACCTCCAGGTCAAGGTCTACCCGCATGCAAAGTTTCAATGCGCTGCGACAACTTTGACATCCGAGTGGCATTTGAGTGGCCAGTGGTTAGGGTTAGGCACATTTCCGACCAAAAAGGTCAAATCATCGTAGGACTCTCAGACCTTGCAGGACGACTCCTTAGGTCAAATGGAGCATACTCAACGAAACATTTTTCGATTTGGAGCCAATGTTAGGGTTACATAATGGAGCCCATAGCTCCGCTCACAGAGATGATCTGGGGTCAAGGACGGTGGAAACGTGACCTCCAGGTCAAGGTCTACCCGCATGCAAAGTTTCAATGCGCTGCGACAACTTTGACATCCGAGTGGCATTTGAGTGGCCAGTGGTTAGGGTTAGGCACATTTCCGACCAAAAAGGTCAAATCATCGTAGGACTCTCAGACCTTGCAGGACGACTCCTTAGGTCAAATGGAGCATACTCAACGAAACATTTTTCGATTTGGAGCCAATGTTAGGGTTACATAATGGAGCCCATAGCTCCGCTCACAGAGATGATCTGGGGTCAAGGACGGTGGAAACGTGACCTCCAGGTCAAGGTCTACCCGCATGCAAAGTTTCAATGCGCTGCGACAACTTTGACATCCGAGTGGCATTTGAGTGGCCAGTGGTTAGGGTTAGGCACATTTCCGACCAAAAAGGTCAAATCATCGTAGGACTCTCAGACCTTGCAGGACGACTCCTTAGGTCAAATGGAGCATACTCAACGAAACATTTTTCGATTTGGAGCCAATGTTAGGGTTACATAATGGAGCCCATAGCTCCGCTCACAGAGATGATCTGGGGTCAAGGACGGTGGAAACGTGACCTCCAGGTCAAGGTCTACCCGCATGCAAAGTTTCAATGCGCTGCGACAACTTTGACATCCGAGTGGCATTTGAGTGGCCAGTGGTTAGGGTTAGGCACATTTCCGACCAAAAAGGTCAAATCATCGTAGGACTCTCAGACCTTGCAGGACGACTCCTTAGGTCAAATGGAGCATACTCAACGAAACATTTTTCGATTTGGAGCCAATGTTAGGGTTACATAATGGAGCCCATAGCTCCGCTCACAGAGATGATCTGGGGTCAAGGACGGTGGAAACGTGACCTCCAGGTCAAGGTCTACCCGCATGCAAAGTTTCAATGCGCTGCGACAACTTTGACATCCGAGTGGCATTTGAGTGGCCAGTGGTTAGGGTTAGGCACATTTCCGACCAAAAAGGTCAAATCATCGTAGGACTCTCAGACCTTGCAGGACGACTCCTTAGGTCAAATGGAGCATACTCAACGAAACATTTTTCGATTTGGAGCCAATGTTAGGGTTACATAATGGAGCCCATAGCTCCGCTCACAGAGATGATCTGGGGTCAAGGACGGTGGAAACGTGACCTCCAGGTCAAGGTCTACCCGCATGCAAAGTTTCAATGCGCTGCGACAACTTTGACATCCGAGTGGCATTTGAGTGGCCAGTGGTTAGGGTTAGGCACATTTCCGACCAAAAAGGTCAAATCATCGTAGGACTCTCAGACCTTGCAGGACGACTCCTTAGGTCAAATGGAGCATACTCAACGAAACATTTTTCGATTTGGAGCCAATGTTAGGGTTACATAATGGAGCCCATAGCTCCGCTCACAGAGATGATCTGGGGTCAAGGACGGTGGAAACGTGACCTCCAGGTCAAGGTCTACCCGCATGCAAAGTTTCAATGCGCTGCGACAACTTTGACATCCGAGTGGCATTTGAGTGGCCAGTGGTTAGGGTTAGGCACATTTCCGACCAAAAAGGTCAAATCATCGTAGGACTCTCAGACCTTGCAGGACGACTCCTTAGGTCAAATGGAGCATACTCAACGAAACATTTTTCGATTTGGAGCCAATGTTAGGGTTACATAATGGAGCCCATAGCTCCGCTCACAGAGATGATCTGGGGTCAAGGACGGTGGAAACGTGACCTCCAGGTCAAGGTCTACCCGCATGCAAAGTTTCAATGCGCTGCGACAACTTTGACATCCGAGTGGCATTTGAGTGGCCAGTGGTTAGGGTTAGGCACATTTCCGACCAAAAAGGTCAAATCATCGTAGGACTCTCAGACCTTGCAGGACGACTCCTTAGGTCAAATGGAGCATACTCAACGAAACATTTTTCGATTTGGAGCCAATGTTAGGGTTACATAATGGAGCCCATAGCTCCGCTCACAGAGATGATCTGGGGTCAAGGACGGTGGAAACGTGACCTCCAGGTCAAGGTCTACCCGCATGCAAAGTTTCAATGCGCTGCGACAACTTTGACATCCGAGTGGCATTTGAGTGGCCAGTGGTTAGGGTTAGGCACATTTCCGACCAAAAAGGTCAAATCATCGTAGGACTCTCAGACCTTGCAGGACGACTCCTTAGGTCAAATGGAGCATACTCAACGAAACATTTTTCGATTTGGAGCCAATGTTAGGGTTACATAATGGAGCCCATAGCTCCGCTCACAGAGATGATCTGGGGTCAAGGACGGTGGAAACGTGACCTCCAGGTCAAGGTCTACCCGCATGCAAAGTTTCAATGCGCTGCGACAACTTTGACATCCGAGTGGCATTTGAGTGGCCAGTGGTTAGGGTTAGGCACATTTCCGACCAAAAAGGTCAAATCATCGTAGGACTCTCAGACCTTGCAGGACGACTCCTTAGGTCAAATGGAGCATACTCAACGAAACATTTTTCGATTTGGAGCCAATGTTAGGGTTACATAATGGAGCCCATAGCTCCGCTCACAGAGATGATCTGGGGTCAAGGACGGTGGAAACGTGACCTCCAGGTCAAGGTCTACCCGCATGCAAAGTTTCAATGCGCTGCGACAACTTTGACATCCGAGTGGCATTTGAGTGGCCAGTGGTTAGGGTTAGGCACATTTCCGACCAAAAAGGTCAAATCATCGTAGGACTCTCAGACCTTGCAGGACGACTCCTTAGGTCAAATGGAGCATACTCAACGAAACATTTTTCGATTTGGAGCCAATGTTAGGGTTACATAATGGAGCCCATAGCTCCGCTCACAGAGATGATCTGGGGTCAAGGACGGTGGAAACGTGACCTCCAGGTCAAGGTCTACCCGCATGCAAAGTTTCAATGCGCTGCGACAACTTTGACATCCGAGTGGCATTTGAGTGGCCAGTGGTTAGGGTTAGGCACATTTCCGACCAAAAAGGTCAAATCATCGTAGGACTCTCAGACCTTGCAGGACGACTCCTTAGGTCAAATGGAGCATACTCAACGAAACATTTTTCGATTTGGAGCCAATGTTAGGGTTACATAATGGAGCCCATAGCTCCGCTCACAGAGATGATCTGGGGTCAAGGACGGTGGAAACGTGACCTCCAGGTCAAGGTCTACCCGCATGCAAAGTTTCAATGCGCTGCGACAACTTTGACATCCGAGTGGCATTTGAGTGGCCAGTGGTTAGGGTTAGGCACATTTCCGACCAAAAAGGTCAAATCATCGTAGGACTCTCAGACCTTGCAGGACGACTCCTTAGGTCAAATGGAGCATACTCAACGAAACATTTTTCGATTTGGAGCCAATGTTAGGGTTACATAATGGAGCCCATAGCTCCGCTCACAGAGATGATCTGGGGTCAAGGACGGTGGAAACGTGACCTCCAGGTCAAGGTCTACCCGCATGCAAAGTTTCAATGCGCTGCGACAACTTTGACATCCGAGTGGCATTTGAGTGGCCAGTGGTTAGGGTTAGGCACATTTCCGACCAAAAAGGTCAAATCATCGTAGGACTCTCAGACCTTGCAGGACGACTCCTTAGGTCAAATGGAGCATACTCAACGAAACATTTTTCGATTTGGAGCCAATGTTAGGGTTACATAATGGAGCCCATAGCTCCGCTCACAGAGATGATCTGGGGTCAAGGACGGTGGAAACGTGACCTCCAGGTCAAGGTCTACCCGCATGCAAAGTTTCAATGCGCTGCGACAACTTTGACATCCGAGTGGCATTTGAGTGGCCAGTGGTTAGGGTTAGGCACATTTCCGACCAAAAAGGTCAAATCATCGTAGGACTCTCAGACCTTGCAGGACGACTCCTTAGGTCAAATGGAGCATACTCAACGAAACATTTTTCGATTTGGAGCCAATGTTAGGGTTACATAATGGAGCCCATAGCTCCGCTCACAGAGATGATCTGGGGTCAAGGACGGTGGAAACGTGACCTCCAGGTCAAGGTCTACCCGCATGCAAAGTTTCAATGCGCTGCGACAACTTTGACATCCGAGTGGCATTTGAGTGGCCAGTGGTTAGGGTTAGGCACATTTCCGACCAAAAAGGTCAAATCATCGTAGGACTCTCAGACCTTGCAGGACGACTCCTTAGGTCAAATGGAGCATACTCAACGAAACATTTTTCGATTTGGAGCCAATGTTAGGGTTACATAATGGAGCCCATAGCTCCGCTCACAGAGATGATCTGGGGTCAAGGACGGTGGAAACGTGACCTCCAGGTCAAGGTCTACCCGCATGCAAAGTTTCAATGCGCTGCGACAACTTTGACATCCGAGTGGCATTTGAGTGGCCAGTGGTTAGGGTTAGGCACATTTCCGACCAAAAAGGTCAAATCATCGTAGGACTCTCAGACCTTGCAGGACGACTCCTTAGGTCAAATGGAGCATACTCAACGAAACATTTTTCGATTTGGAGCCAATGTTAGGGTTACATAATGGAGCCCATAGCTCCGCTCACAGAGATGATCTGGGGTCAAGGACGGTGGAAACGTGACCTCCAGGTCAAGGTCTACCCGCATGCAAAGTTTCAATGCGCTGCGACAACTTTGACATCCGAGTGGCATTTGAGTGGCCAGTGGTTAGGGTTAGGCACATTTCCGACCAAAAAGGTCAAATCATCGTAGGACTCTCAGACCTTGCAGGACGACTCCTTAGGTCAAATGGAGCATACTCAACGAAACATTTTTCGATTTGGAGCCAATGTTAGGGTTACATAATGGAGCCCATAGCTCCGCTCACAGAGATGATCTGGGGTCAAGGACGGTGGAAACGTGACCTCCAGGTCAAGGTCTACCCGCATGCAAAGTTTCAATGCGCTGCGACAACTTTGACATCCGAGTGGCATTTGAGTGGCCAGTGGTTAGGGTTAGGCACATTTCCGACCAAAAAGGTCAAATCATCGTAGGACTCTCAGACCTTGCAGGACGACTCCTTAGGTCAAATGGAGCATACTCAACGAAACATTTTTCGATTTGGAGCCAATGTTAGGGTTACATAATGGAGCCCATAGCTCCGCTCACAGAGATGATCTGGGGTCAAGGACGGTGGAAACGTGACCTCCAGGTCAAGGTCTACCCGCATGCAAAGTTTCAATGCGCTGCGACAACTTTGACATCCGAGTGGCATTTGAGTGGCCAGTGGTTAGGGTTAGGCACATTTCCGACCAAAAAGGTCAAATCATCGTAGGACTCTCAGACCTTGCAGGACGACTCCTTAGGTCAAATGGAGCATACTCAACGAAACATTTTTCGATTTGGAGCCAATGTTAGGGTTACATAATGGAGCCCATAGCTCCGCTCACAGAGATGATCTGGGGTCAAGGACGGTGGAAACGTGACCTCCAGGTCAAGGTCTACCCGCATGCAAAGTTTCAATGCGCTGCGACAACTTTGACATCCGAGTGGCATTTGAGTGGCCAGTGGTTAGGGTTAGGCACATTTCCGACCAAAAAGGTCAAATCATCGTAGGACTCTCAGACCTTGCAGGACGACTCCTTAGGTCAAATGGAGCATACTCAACGAAACATTTTTCGATTTGGAGCCAATGTTAGGGTTACATAATGGAGCCCATAGCTCCGCTCACAGAGATGATCTGGGGTCAAGGACGGTGGAAACGTGACCTCCAGGTCAAGGTCTACCCGCATGCAAAGTTTCAATGCGCTGCGACAACTTTGACATCCGAGTGGCATTTGAGTGGCCAGTGGTTAGGGTTAGGCACATTTCCGACCAAAAAGGTCAAATCATCGTAGGACTCTCAGACCTTGCAGGACGACTCCTTAGGTCAAATGGAGCATACTCAACGAAACATTTTTCGATTTGGAGCCAATGTTAGGGTTACATAATGGAGCCCATAGCTCCGCTCACAGAGATGATCTGGGGTCAAGGACGGTGGAAACGTGACCTCCAGGTCAAGGTCTACCCGCATGCAAAGTTTCAATGCGCTGCGACAACTTTGACATCCGAGTGGCATTTGAGTGGCCAGTGGTTAGGGTTAGGCACATTTCCGACCAAAAAGGTCAAATCATCGTAGGACTCTCAGACCTTGCAGGACGACTCCTTAGGTCAAATGGAGCATACTCAACGAAACATTTTTCGATTTGGAGCCAATGTTAGGGTTACATAATGGAGCCCATAGCTCCGCTCACAGAGATGATCTGGGGTCAAGGACGGTGGAAACGTGACCTCCAGGTCAAGGTCTACCCGCATGCAAAGTTTCAATGCGCTGCGACAACTTTGACATCCGAGTGGCATTTGAGTGGCCAGTGGTTAGGGTTAGGCACATTTCCGACCAAAAAGGTCAAATCATCGTAGGACTCTCAGACCTTGCAGGACGACTCCTTAGGTCAAATGGAGCATACTCAACGAAACATTTTTCGATTTGGAGCCAATGTTAGGGTTACATAATGGAGCCCATAGCTCCGCTCACAGAGATGATCTGGGGTCAAGGACGGTGGAAACGTGACCTCCAGGTCAAGGTCTACCCGCATGCAAAGTTTCAATGCGCTGCGACAACTTTGACATCCGAGTGGCATTTGAGTGGCCAGTGGTTAGGGTTAGGCACATTTCCGACCAAAAAGGTCAAATCATCGTAGGACTCTCAGACCTTGCAGGACGACTCCTTAGGTCAAATGGAGCATACTCAACGAAACATTTTTCGATTTGGAGCCAATGTTAGGGTTACATAATGGAGCCCATAGCTCCGCTCACAGAGATGATCTGGGGTCAAGGACGGTGGAAACGTGACCTCCAGGTCAAGGTCTACCCGCATGCAAAGTTTCAATGCGCTGCGACAACTTTGACATCCGAGTGGCATTTGAGTGGCCAGTGGTTAGGGTTAGGCACATTTCCGACCAAAAAGGTCAAATCGCCGCATATATTAGGTATTGAAATACTCCCATTGCTCACGTAACATTTCATATGGCGAGGATTAGTTCAATGTTATTCCGGTCTGCAAATGCTACGATATTGTTTTCAATCACATCAAACCGTTTACCGAGAGCCTAAATTGTTACATGAATGGCTTGTGAAGTTATTTTAGCAATACAGATACTACTGCTACTGTGCCTCGGGCGATAATTGTGTACAGTGCAAAAGTCTATTGATATCCTGTATTATAAATTTAATACTGTATATCTGTGAACAATGTTCCTGAACTTTTTAAAACATATTGTACCAACTCTTCGTATACCAGAAAGCTTGGGGGAAAAACTATTCAATTGTATTATGGGCCTGAGGCTTTACGTTACTGAAATAAATGTGTTTGTGTATGTCTATGTCTATGTCTATGTCCGAATAGCATTTACACCAATCGAACATACTTGCTATGCTGCGCCCGGGTATGAGGTGTACCTTATTAGAAGAAAGACCTGATAAGTTCGGCAGCAGATGAACTTTGGACCTTGTGTTTCATACGTCCAATGTTCTAAACTCGAAGACAAGCAATGAAACCTTTGTTTTCTTTATGGATTTTTTCATACCTTGCTGTTTGGTTCGTCCTCGCCCTTATGTCTTAACACCGCCTCACACAAGCAATGAATTTCACTTTAAATGGCCCTCATTCAACACCTTTAAACTTTAATTGGAACAAATAAATAGTCAAGAGAATGTTGGTGATGGTCCCCAGAAAAGAGAAAGTAGTGCAAACTTTCGCACAGCACCGCGTCGCGACTATAGACAGTTTGGACAAATAACCACCGCTGGATAGTTCAACAGAATGTTCCACACACTACTGACGATCCAAAAATTGACAACCATCGTTTTAATTTTTTTGGAACTAGTTTTTATCAACGACGGCCCACGAATACGCCACGTCTGGGAGAATTCCTTTCACAACATTTCACAAAACAGCTTTGCTAATAGCTTACGTGCTATTTACATTGGTCTGGGTCCTTAGCATTTTTTCCTAACACATATTTATTTGTCTTTTCGGGGACCATCTTAACGCTGCCAACGTCCTCTTGCGGTCATTTCCTTCCATTCAGAATTGTACGACTTCCTTGCAGCCATTGCCATTGCTCCCTTGCGCCTGTCACCTAAAGTCGCCGATTGCTTATCATCCCAGTGAGGAATATGAAGAGTTCTTTTCACACAGTGTAGGTAAGTTATATTTAGGTTGCATTGAGCAGCACGTGCAAAGGTAAATTGTCTTTGCAGCAACAGAAAATCCAAAAATACTTCATCGCGCGAGAGAGCTTCAGTTTCTGTTCACTCTTTCTGCCACGCCCAATTAAGCAACGTTGTTGTCGGCATGTCACAAACATTCATTCAGAATGTCGTCCACAGTGGAGTAAAACAACATTGACAAGTCATTACAAAGAGATAAAAAATAAATTAATATTTCACCACCAATAATCAAAAATAATGTTGTGGATTGTTTTTAAATATCAAACACACCATCATGGAACCAACCACTGCCATTTGTCCTCTTCAGGCTCTTGTTCAATGTCAATGTCATATTATGCCTTCTTGTAAGATGCAATCATTTAAAGGAGGCAGCTCGTCTGCGGCTTTGGGGCCATTGTCAACTACCTATTGAACAACAACAACAAAAACAAAAACAACAACAACAACAACAACAACAACAACAACCCTGTGTTGAACTGCTCACAGTGGTGCTAACTGTTACAGTGTTCTACAGAGAAACAAGTTCATACCAACTCACTGTTTGGAGACTCTTAAATGTTCTTCACTGTAGAAACAATGTTGCACTGTTCGTAAACCTGCCAAGGCTTTAACTCAGTTATTCCACAGTTCATAAGACTTAACAGCCCTATACTGATTTAATTGGATTGGATTGGATTGGATTGGATTGGATTGGTGGTGGTGTGGTGTGGTGTGGTGTGGTGTGGTGTGGTGTGGTGTGGTGTGGTGTGTTTGTTTGTTTGTTTGTTTGTTTGTTTGTTTGTTTGTTTGTTTGTTGTTTAATGCCGCTCGCAGCAATATTCCAGCTATATGACAGCGGTCTGTAAATAATGGATTTTGGAACAGACAATCCAGTGATTGACATCATGAGCATCGATCAACACAATTAGGATACGATGACATGCATCAACCAAGTCAGCGAAGCTGACCACCGCATCCCATTAGTTGCCTTTTACGACAAGCATAGCCACCATTTGCAGCAAGCATGGGTTGCTGAAGATCTAATCTAACCCGGATCATAATGTGTGTGTGTGTGTGTGTGTGTGTGTGTGTGTGTGTGTGTGTGTGTGTGTGTGTGTGTGTGTGTGTGTGTGTGTGTGTGTGTGTGTGTGTGTGTGTGTGTGTGTGTGTGTGTGTGTGTGTGTGTGTGTGTGTGTGTGTGTAGTATGTGTGTAGTATGAATGTCATATCTATCTGTCAGTCAGTCTGTCTGTCTGTCAGTCAGTCAGTCAGTCAGTCAGTCAGTCAGTCAGTCAGTCAGTCAGTCAGTCAGTCAGTCAGTCAGTCAGTCAGTCAGTCAGTCAGTCACTAATATTCTTTACTCCTTGCCATGACTTGGTGCAGTTCATAGCTTATCCAGTGGAGATGTTGAGATATCATGAGGCTAATGATGTGCATATTGACATGAACATGATAATGGTGACATCTTAATTGTGGGTATATGTATGTTTTGGACAGATGGGATTTTGAATACAGGTATACAAAATATGATTTGAATCTTTCATGTTTTGTTTTATCATGTTTATTGAACTATTTAACATGTTTATTGAGTAGCATCATACACTCAGCTGGGGTGCTGACAGATTTGCACATTGGGTTGATGCTCACTGTAACCATTATGGCACAGCTAGTATGGTAAGACAAGCATGTTGGATAATCTAAGGATAAACTAGGGGGTTTGCAGTATAGAGCAATGACCAATAGGTATATCCAGCAGTATAGGTCAGCACTGTGTACTGGGTAAAGTGACACACAGTGAGCCAGCTCACACATCCCAACCACCTGGCTACAGTGGGCTGACTACATGGGTTCTATGGACCTGACATACAGCAGTCACCCTAAGATGATTGGATAGTCACAGAGAATGAGGCAAGCCTTTCTGGGTACCTTTTTATTTGGTTTTTATTAAAACCCTACAACTGTGGAGGACTACAATGAACTGGTGCTGCATTTGGTATATGATTTCATGTGCATTCTTTGTTTTGTCCAACAGTTTATGTCACTGAAAAGGTAATGAGTTGAACTTGAATCTGATGTGGTTGTCTTCATCATGAAAATAGTTGTAGTCAGCCTCATTGTCTCCTGGTAGCCTCAGGGTTAAAGTGTTCACTTGACATGCCAGGTAAGGGTTCAACTGAGTATTAAACCACCGACCGACCGACCGACCGACCGACCGACCGACCAACCGACCGACCGACCGACCGATCGACCTGATTCTCTGTTGATACTGTACAATACCTACTCCCATCAAAAAAATTTCAAAGGATCAATTTGGATAGAAACTCGGAGTCTGCAAAGTAAGGTGTCAAGATAGTTGTTTTAATATAAGAATTATGATCATTTATCATATCTGTATCAGAATGCATGAGCTGGTGGCATGTGGTCCTGTGCACAGCGCACAGGTCACAGATCATGTCAAGTTAAGCAACACTGGTTGTGGAGAATGGTTGGATCCACTGTGTTCAGCAGCTTGGCTGCTGAGATTTTCTTGGACTTTGGTACTGCCCCGCACTGAAGCACATTTAACGTTTGTGGTGTCCCCTTGGGTAAGTGACTGTTTGAAATGTGCCTTTGTTCACCCAGCCGTGAATGGGTACCCAGTAGGATGAGATGTCAATGTGACGGTTAACCTGCTAGTGCCTCAAAGCAGTTTGGGTTGTATACTCCCCAGGGAGCTGGGTATGATTGTTAAGTGCAAGCTGATCCATTGAACGGGTAATAAGTGTGCTTTGAGCAACCACATAGTGGATGGAAAACAGCCAACAAATGCACTTGTGTTGTATGAAATGTGGATGCAGTATAGATTTTCAAATGTTAAAAAAAAATAATGCCAAACAGGCATAATAAATATAGTAAAATTAAAGGTTTTCACATCATCTGTATTTAATCTGCATGTTAACCTCTCACACAAGACATGTCAGCACAGTAGAGGTCACCCATAAGGCATTTGTCCAGTGACCATGACAAAATAAAGTTCAGAATAAATAATCATAATAAATAAAGATATGCACTGAAAGTATAGTCACAGTTTAGATGATTGATGGCAGTAATGCCCCTCTAGAGATCATAATTATGTTGACAAATAGAGTGAGGCACCTAATCACAAGCTCACAAACTCAGCGATCTAACCCACTCAGCCACCGAGGCTTAGAAAGTGTTATCCCAAATATAACATTTGTTACATTCTAAATATAATTGTGTGTTCACGTTCCAAATTGTTATGGTTCTTAGTATTAAGTTATCATTACAAGTTAAAAATGTAGATATATATTATATAAAATATGTCTCACTGTATTGTCACTTTAATACCTATCTTTAAAGTAACATGTCAATAGAGTTATTTGGTCGTCCAGCATCACTAAGGAATTCAAGGGGAGTCTTAATACTGCTATGAACTTGTCCGCAACCTCTGGTCAATCTCAGTGTAAGTTCTATTATGGGATTGGGAACGGGCACCATGAACCATCTGAGCTAACTTGGTACTGACCCACTGGGGCACACTTGCCCAGGCAGACACCCTGTGCCATTGCACGCATCCGCGTTCGCTTTTGTTTATTCCAACTTTTGGTTGAACCGGGCCTTCCGGTTTTTCTGTCGATGTTATGGTTGCAGAATAAACTGCATTGAGTTGACACTGCGGTGTTGACTAATCCTTGGCGCTGTACATTTTTCCAGTGTACACAAGTCAGTCGCTGGTTGTTGAGTCTGTATCTGAAGCCATGGAGGAGGACTTGCCTACCGCCTTTCTGCCACGTGAAGTATTCAACTTTATTTGGATTTGTCATAGTTTAAAGATTCCATGATAAGCATTTTATAACTATACATTTCCTTTTCCATTTTGAGTAAAGAAAATGAAATTCTTATTTCTCATGAAATATCTCAAACTTGACTGTAAATTGCCATCAAAATACTGGAGATGCAAGTGAAGAGAAGGGAAACTAAAACAACACGATCTGTACCTCTTGTTATCCCCCTGGCATATGATGCAGCGGATATGGTCGACGCCTAGTCTGTCTGTCTGTCTGTCTGTCCATATGTCCGTCCGTAATCATTTCATTTCCTGAGCGTAACTGGAAAACCATTCAAAATCTTTTAACAAAACTTGGCAGATATATCAAACAGATTCCAAAGAGGTGCCCTTTGCTATTTTACAGATTTTGGGCATTTTTATTTTTCTTGATTTCCATGGAAACAATTTGGAGTTAGTGTCAAAAGGCGACAAGTTTGACTGATTGTTGATAGTGGTGTATGTGTTTGTTCTAGCCATATCTCTAATACTAATAGGTATTAGAGGTTTGGTGAAAAGGGATTTTCTCCAGTTGGAGTTATAATTTTTAATAAGTGATTGAAAATTTAGATTTTTTATGCTTCGGCCTTAGAGAGGTGGAAAAGTTTAATTTAGGGGATGGATTTATCATTGCTTA
Organism: Haliotis rufescens; assembly: GCF_023055435.1. Taxonomy (NCBI): domain Eukaryota; kingdom Metazoa; phylum Mollusca; class Gastropoda; order Lepetellida; family Haliotidae; genus Haliotis; species Haliotis rufescens. Next base: position 20,813 of record NW_025963905.1, read on the forward strand.
TTTGGCTGCTGTGTCAGCGGAGTCATTACCTGGTATGTTTGAGTGGCTAGGTATTCATGGTAGATCAACTGAGTTATCTGATCTTAATTCTGAAGTTTTTCTGTTTTTTGTTTTTTTTTAAATATTTTTATTTCAATTCAGTAGACATCTATGTAACATTGGTACATGAGGTATATACATGTAGCTATTCATAGAATCTTAAAACATGATCAGATATGGGTAAGTACATCTATTGATTGACTGAGAAATTATAATAAGTAGGCTGATAATTCCATTTTCCATTTTCTGTCGAATCTCTTAATACTACTATTTTTCATTGCGATGAATGTTTCTATTTTACATCTTTCAACATTTTATGAAAAAAGGAAAGCATAATGGAGTTTTCCTAGTGCTTGACTGGTGAATGTATTTTTTGGCAAGAAGAATTATGTGGTTGAATAGGTAGTTGTTTTTTTTGTAGCAAAATAACTTATCCAGAATGGTAACATGAATATCATATGCTAGTTTCGAGTTAAGGTACATTTCAATTTCTAACCAAAATTCCTATACAAAAACACATTCTACATACACATGGTATAAGTTTTCAGATTCGGAGACACAAAATGAGCATATATCATCATCTATTAACTTCATTTTCCATAACTCCTTTTTGGTATATAAAGCTCAATTTATGAATTTGTACTGGAAATCTATTAGGTTAACATCATTGGTACACAATCTACAATTAGAGAAAGTGTTATTCCTTAAAATGCTTTGATTAAGTTAATTTTCCCATTTATCACACATCAGAGGAAAGTTAGTTTACAGCTATAAGTTTATCATAAAATATTCTGGAGCCCTTTGTTCTCATCAACATGTCTCTCAAAATGTTATTTATGTATAAGTTAGCTGTGATAGAAGATCTGCAATTTATTGTTTTTTTTCATGATTTAGGGACATTTAGCATTGCTCTGTTGTAGTCAAGTATAGTACCTTTAATTTGAAATTGATTTTATAATTCTTCAAATGTTCAAAATCTGTTGTTGCTACATAAATCTTTTAAACTATGAATACCCTTATTAAACCAATGTTTTAGAATTAAATTATTTTTAAATGGGTGATTGAACCATAATGGTTCTGATAAAAATTTCGTCAATACTTTGTTTGTCAACTTTATGTTTTCTGTAGTAATTACCCGAAATATTCAATATGTCCCCCCAAAAGCGATTTTTCAAAGTAATACACTTATCAATATTTGATCCCAAAAGGAATATCTGTTTTGATTGGAAGTTCTTTAATGTTGATGAAGTCGATTTTTGTAAACTTGTCCTTAAAAAATGATTATTTCAATGAATCAATAAATTTGAAGGTATCTATTCTTCTCAGACCACCTCCTTCATATTTCCTTATCAAGGCAGATCTTTTTATTTTGTCTGGTTTGTTATTCCAAATGAATGTATAAAATAGTTTATTAAATTTTCCAATAAAATTATCAGGCGGGTTTGGAAGTGCTGAAAATATATGAGGTGAGGTGAAATTGGGTTTAACGTCGCGTCCAAGATTATCGCACTTATATAGCGACGTTGAAAATATATGAACTAATGTTGAACAAGCCAGAGTCTTAAAAACTGTGATTTTACCTGTTAATGTTAGATGTCTATTTTTCCAGCTTCCCAGTAATCTATTAATATGTTCAAGTCTTTTTCTTGTATTTATTACCCATGGATCAAGTAATGTGGGATTAAATATTATTCCCAAGACTTCCAAGTTTCCCTCATGCCAGTCTAATATTATGTCTTCATGTCTTCTAGTTTTTGATGCTGCTTCCTGCCATTGAACCTATCCATGTAGCTTTAGTTTTGTCAATATTTACCATAAGACCGGATATTCTATACAATTTATTTAAAATATCAATTGCAGCTCTTCAGATCCATCTAAAAATAACTGTGTATCATCTACATATTGACCTAATTTATACTCCATATCATTTATTGTTATTCCTTTGCCGGCATCCTCTTTGGTTCTGAAAAAAGTTGGAGAGATGTCCATTTTCTATTACACAAGATGATGCATACTTAGTTAAGATATTAACCCATTTAAATATGTTTGGTCCATTTTCATAACCATTTTTTCATAATTATAAGAAAGTTGGTTTGGTTCAGGGTTTTCGCTTGGTGTAGTGCTGCTGATATGGCCAGTAATTCTGCTGTATTTGAATTTTTGTGATGATAATTAGTGGTTATTGTATGGGGTTGATCTACATGGATACCTATGCTGGTGTTGTTTGTGTCTTGTGATGCATCGGTGTATGTATGTGTGGGTATGTGATGGCCAGTTTGTGTCTTGTGATGCATCGGTGTATGTATGTGTGGTATGTGATGGCCAGTTTGTGTCTTGTGATGCATCGGTGTATGTATGTGTGGTATGTGATGGCCAGTTTGTGTCTTGTGATGCATCGGTGTATGTATGTGTGGTATGTGATGGCCAGTTTGTGTCTTGTGATGCATCGGTGTATGTATGTGTGGTATGTGATGGCCAGTTTGTGTCTTGTGATGCATCGGTGTATGTATGTGTGGGTATGTGATGGCCAGTTTGTGTCTTGTGATGCATCGGTGTATGTATGTGTGGTATGTGATGGCCAGTTTGTGTCTTGTGATGCATCGGCGTATGTATGTGTGGGTATGTGATGGCCAGTTTGCGTTGGTATGGTTGAGATGGGATGGTAGGAGTCAGGCTTGTTTTGGGGTTTTCCTCATTTGAGGACTGGTACTATATCAGAATGTTTCCATTGTAGGGGTGTAGTGCCCATTGTCTATATTTAGTTTTTGTATTCTAATTGGGATTTTGTTTATGATGATGTAACTGATATTATCTTGTCCTGTGGCTGAGGCTGTGTTTTTGGTGTTGGCTGAGCAGCTTGTTTTCAAAAAGTTGGCAGCAATTGCATCAGCTTTGGCTTTATTTGTGGTGAGGTTCTTAATGTTGGGGTAAATAGATTTTAGGGAATTAACTTTTATGGCTTTAAATTTGTTCCACAATAGCAGTGTTTTGTTTGCTTGTTTAATTTTACTGAAAGTTTGCCAGTGTATTCTCTTTGCGCTGCCATGATTATTTGTTTAGTTTTGTTTCTCAGATTTATAACTACAGGTAGTTTAGAACAGTCTCTCTTAAAATGATTGGGAGCTTTTTTTCTTTGTTTTCTAGCATTGATTATTTTGTTGCTCCACCAAGGGACTGGGTTGTGTAAGAAGTTATTTATATAGGTGGGTATACATTTGTGTGTCTGTGTTTTGTATTCGTGATCATGTGATGTGTCAGATTGATGGCAGAGTTTGATGAACAGCGGCCAGTTTGTTTGTTTTAAATTGAAATTTGTTTGCTGGGTGTTTCCTGAAGTTTGATCGTTAGTTGAAAGGGATTTGTTTATTATATTATATATGATTTTAAGGACCAGTGATCACTGCCCCATGTGACATTATAAACTTCCCAGCTTGTTTTTGTAAAGATTTGCTGTCAAAGAGATAGTTATGAATGACATGGTGATGGGTATAACTTTGAGATAATTTTAGTTTAGTGATATGACTTTAGTTTATTTTTCAACTGTGGGTGGCAGTTAGGAAACTGGTGTAAGATTTGTTGTAGTTTGAACTTGTGAGCAAGGCTATTGTATTTTTTACAATATAAAAAGAAGGGCAGCTGCTATGAACTTAATAAGTTTGTTATGTTGTTATATTTTTGTTGAGTTATGGTTGCTGAAGGTGCTGTTTTTAAATTTTGATTTTTTTTTTGCTTTTCTGTTATTTTGCTGAGTAATGTGGGTGGTGGTGTGGTTGTATGGGTGTTGGAGTGGTTGGGCATGCTGACGGGATTCGGGGTTGTGATGGTGGATGGTTGTATGGGTGTTGGAGTGGTTGGGCATGCTGACGGGATTCGGGGTTGTGATGGTGGATGGTTGTATGGGTGTTGGAGTGGTATGGCATGCTGATGGGATTGGGGGTTGTGATGGTGGATGGTTGTATGGGTGTTGGAGTGGTTGGGCATGCTGACGGGATTGGGGGTTGTGATGGTGAATGGTTGTATGGGTGTTTGAGTGGTTGGGCGTGCTGATGTGATTGGGGGTTGTGATGGTGGATGGTTGGGTGGTAGTGGTATGGGGACGGCGGATTTAAATTTTGGTTTGGGCCTGGGTATTGCCTGTAGTAGGGGCCGGGGTTGGGAGTTGGTGTGGTTTAAGGGGTAGGGTAGGATAGGATGTGTATGTGTATGTGTATTAGGTTTGGTGGGGGGTAGGGGGTGGGGGGTGGGGGATGTGTCTACTATGACAAGATAGACACAATTTTATGGATAACAACTTCTTTAATACTGTAAAAAGCGACGTTTCGGTATAGATCCTTATACCGTTGTCAAGCAAGACTATTAAAGAAGTTGTTATCCATAAAATTGTGTCTATCTTGTCATCTGCCAACTTCTAAGTAATGCCTATCAAACAAGTTGTGTCTACTATGGTTTCTGTGTGTTTGGAGGTGGGTTGAGAAGTTGCGAGTATCTGTTTTGGTTTAGGTTTTTGTCTTTGAGATTGTGGTTTCTGGTTGTTTGGGGGAGTAGGGGGGAGGGGTTGGAAGGAACTAACTGTAGAGTCTAGAGTCTGGTCTGACAGTGGTAGGAATTCCTCGTCTGTGGTAATGTGGTGTTGTTGTATGATTGCTGGTTTTGGTCATGTGACTGTTTTATGTTTTTATCAAGTTTAAAAATATGTTGTTTGATTGGTTTGGTTTGCTATATGTCCTTCGGCGTTACAGTTCCTACAGAAAGGAGCCCACGTGCACTCCTGAATTAGATGGTTTTCAGAGTCACATTTTGGACATAGTGGGTCATTTTTGCATGTAGTAGAGTGCATCAAAAGATTGGCACTGGTCACATTGGATTGTTTTTTTTTCTGATGGGGTGGACTTTATCATTTAGTGCGCAGAAGGTGATGTGAGTGGGGAGTGATGTGGCTTTGAATGTTATGAAAATTGTTTAGGTGGATGTTCTGCCTGTGATGGGTTGTTTCCTCTTTACTGTTATGTATTCCGGTATTTTTGGTTGTGTTGGGTATTGGTTTGCTAATTGTATCTATTCTTCCATGTCTTGTGTCCAGGTAAATGACGCTTTGTATTTGTGTTTGCCTTGTGGGGGCGGCAAATTTATGTTTAAACCATCAATGATGGGGGCTCTTAGTGCGTTATGGAGTGCTGATTGGTTTGGTGATTTGAAGCCTCGGCCGCAAAAGTTGGCATATTAAATTTTATATTCTAAATTTGCTGGGGGTGTTTTTTTGGTGCATACTTTTTTGGCTGTTTTTATGCAGTTCCGTAGGTGATATACATATGATCTCATGTTATTTCTGTTTGTTTTAGGTTGTGTGAGTTGGGTGGATTTGTCGGTGGTGGATCTGGCTGAGCTGAGGGGTGGTCAGGTAGTCTTTATTGTTGGTTGATCGTAGTGTTGAGTTGGATGATGATGATGATGATGATGATGATGATGATATGTAGAAGATGTTCCCTATTATTCCCTGTAGGCGTGTGTCACTGTAGGCATTAGTAGACCTGACCAGTCAATATACTCTGTAGCTACTATTCCCTGTAGGCATGTGTCACTGTAGGCATTAGAAGACTTAACTAGTCAATATAGTCCATCATTCTGAGATTGTCACAGATCAAACTGTCTTTGGTTGGTCTAAGCTTGGTGTCTACTTGGCGTCTTCATTCACTTTCTTATGGGTTCACATTATCCACAGCAAAAAAAATGCAGTTTCCGGTATCTGGATACCTTCCGGATACCACCGGACACTTACCCAAAATACGTCCGGGTATCCGGTGGCAGATACCTTGCCGGATACCAGATCCGTGGTATCCGGCATGGACACCTCACCGGAAAGTATGCCACCTGGAATCCGGGTATCCGGCACCGGATACCTCAATCTGGGTGTCCAGGGATCCGGCACCGGATACCTCATTCTGAGTTTCCAAAAACATGTCACAATTTGGGGGGTGCATTTTGTTCAATTAAGTGTGAAACACCTAAAAATATATTGGAAACTAACCATGAAAATTGAACATTGCTGACGGTATCCGGCAGGTATCCGGATGCAATTTTTCGAGATGTTTTTCTCCTAGTAAATAATGTAAGCCTGGGCATAGCAGATAGCTGTAGTAATATTCTGTGTTGATTTAGTTGTAAATATCCCCTTCAAGTTGAGATCTATGGGCATGTACTTTTGGTGAAAACATTTTTCAAGTTCATATATATTTCATTTTAGATGTTCAGCCCATTAAATGAAAAGCATTCAGTCCTGGTATGATGGTATCCTTACATTTCATCTTCATATTCCCAGTTTGTTCTAGCCTAGTGGTTGAAGCGTTCGATTCACCACATCGGTACATTGCTGGGTGTCACCCATCATGATATTGTTGGAATTTTGCTCATAAAGTGGCATAACACCATACTCACTCTGACAAAAAAATGAAAGTCATTGGCTATGTGCTCACTTGGGCCTTTGTTCCTGGTGAGATTAAAAGATTATTTTGGAACTGTATCAGTACTTGTTACATCTTGACAGACGAGTTTCATTGAAGTTTGAAACAGAATATCATTAACCCAAATGGGTGCATAAGACTAAGGGCATCCACAGAAAACACCTAATAAAGTACCGGTACATAAAAATATCAATGTAATTTTTCTACTGACATGGAACTAAAAACTTGTTCATTGAGCTGTATTAATTGTAGGAAAACATTCAGGGCATTAGTATATTTGATATATGTAAGCACCTATGTTATGAATGATCAATATCATATTTCTTAAAGAAGCAAAACAAAAAAAATGTTAAGATAAAAAATCATATTTATTGATTTTATGACATTTCATTGGTTCAGTAACCAGAGGTGTTTGCAAGAACATTCAAAAACAGAAACAGATGCTTCAATGCCATTTTCTAAATAAACAAATTAGTCAAATCTCAGAAGAATTTCAAGGTAGAAGAATATCTAAAGTCAATTATGTTTGTGCAGTAAACCACAAAAGTCATTCAGATTGGTATAGTCAGCGTCAGTGTACACCACATAAACATAGTCTCACTGCTGTGGTATTAATTCCTTTAGACTTGATTAATGTTGTAATAAAACAATCTACAGAATCACACTGATGTGACATTATTCATTCCGAATCATCACTTTCTGAGGTGAACCTGTTAGTTGTTCTGGGGAGGATTATTCATCATCCGGAGAGTCCTTTGTATGACTTGTCTGATCTGGTGTCATTGTGAAATCCAGGTACGTACTGAAACAATTTATGACATCTTTAAAAGCTTGTTATTAAAAATATAAGAAACACACATATATTGACAAAGGGTAAAAAGTTGGTTTCTCAAGGAGTAAGGTAATGACAATTTATCAAGCAACTGTTAACCAAACCATGTTAACCAATGTAAAAAAGCCATAGTAAACAGTAAATTTTACAGAAAATACAAAATTGTAATTGATCTTCTGAAAACAATTCCTGTAGTGCCATAAGGCTCACCTGAATTTTTCTCAAATGTTTGCATTACATCAAAATATAAGGAAGGGTAAACAAGGCAATGCAAAATTGCATAAAATAGGTTCTTATACATAAAAACAGAACTACCGTATTTGACGTAATAAGTGCCTCGCTCTAATAAGCACCCACGGGAATATTTGCTAATATATTGGCTAGTGAACAATCCCAATTAGCACCCTTTCCAATTGATCAATGTATACAAGACTTATTTATTTGCGTATAATACACACTCGTGTGTGATATGCACCCTTAATTATGGGGAATTTAATTCTGGAAAAATATATTTGTCGTACATAAACATTTCAGGCTGCCAGCATAAACCACAAAATTTTGAGAGCACCCTGGGCGCTTATTACGTCGAATACTGTATTCATAATTATCAAAACTTTCAATCACACAAGTCATGTCATGAGTGATCTCAAAATACTATATAATGAGTGAGCAAGTTGGTATAGTTTCACACAGCTTTTAGCAATATTCCAGCAATATATCTGCGGGGACACCAGAAATTGGCTTTTCACACAGTACCCATGTGGGGAACAGAACTAAGTGCTTCGGAGAACGCATTACCCACTAGGCTACCAAATACAAATATCATCTCAAATACAAAAGTAAGTAACATTAGGATTTCATACAACAGATATTTTCGCCAAATATCAAGTCACTATACAACTGATTGAATTACTGATCAGAGGAGCAAATACATTTCAATGTAGCAGCTGAATCAGGCTTAATTTGAATCGTTCCTTGCTTTAGTTGCAATGGGAGACACATTGAAAATAATTATCTCACTTATTATTGATATTTAATATCTACCATTAATTGGTAGGCCAAAATAGACACTGATACAAAAAATCAACTGAAAAGAACCACCTGAACAATCTACTAAAAACTATGTATATTACATTTAAGGGACCTTAATTCGGCTACAGGCAATAGTATGGGTGGATACAAAAGGGGGTGGGGTGGGGGGGTGGTGGCTGCCCGGGTGCGCACCCCCTTTTTATTTCGAAAAAAATCTTTATTTCTGTATAAATTACCACCAAAGACAATAAATAGATCTTAATTGTGCAACCCCCCCCCCCTTTTCAAAAAAGCTGTATCCGCCCATGATTAGGTATGAGTAAAATCATTATCATATTTTTATCATATATCCTATCTTTAATTAAGATTAACAATAACGGGAAAAACTGCCAAATATATTGGTCAAGTGTAATCATAATTTAAGTAGTTCTATTTGGTTTTGGAACTTTTCAAGGGTAATTGTAAATATATGTGTATTCCTATTTGAATACTCATTTGATTGTTATAAAGTTACACAGTATTGCATCTATCGTCTGTTTCTAAATACAGTGGAACCCATCTTTGACTTGTGTGACATAATTGAAGCATACCCCAAGTTCATTATGCATTGTTATGCATCTGCACAGAGTGGTCCAAGTCCTTGTCACACACATAGTTTGCTACAAGGCAGAATCCAATAAGTACAGTTGAGACAACAGGTTGTATCCAGACAAACTGTCTGATAACCTCAAGTATGGTCTTGGTCGCATCAAGGGATGTAGCTAATCCTAAATAAACATTAAACAAGTGACATAATCTCTTCTACAGAACACATGATGAAAGCCTGCCCCACCTTTGATGTTTATCATCTCGTTACGCTCACAACAGCTCATTAGCAAGATGAACTCAATGTGGATTAGGGATTAACAGGGCAATTAGTGTCAGGTGGGTATTATCACTTGCAATTGTCTGTTAATTACTTAATTGAGTAGTGACGGCTTAGTTTGTTTCCAACCACACTGACTGCTATGCTACTTATCAAGTCAGTTTACTGATAACATGTTGCTGTGGACCAAGGAAATGTATCATGCCAGATACTTAAAAAGTTCTACGCATCAGTTATAAAATAATGACAGTTTTGATATGCAATTCTCCCTACAAAGACATTTAACATTTGTACTGTCTGTTGAAACTATGATGATGCTAATATACAAGTCGCACAAAACAACTCATTCATATACTGGTACCTAGCCAAACATACATAATGTTTTTACGCGTATGCACATGCTTGTACACATATACCTCTACTGGCATATCACACATACAAACAATCATTAGATGGATGTAATCGTTTAAAAATATTTTACTTACAATAACAAGTGAACAGATTCTGTAATAGCATGGTTAATATTGGGAGATGTTTTAACATTTCAATTTTCACAGAATCAAAGTCATATCCTTTCATGACTCAAATCAGCCTGTAGTGATTTAAATTCAATTAAAACTGATTCATGTCAAATGACCTATCCCGCATGTGTGGCACCTGTTAGAAAAATACCATTCATTACTTATTTGTGTGTCCAAATTATGCTATTATTATAAATAATAGGTATTATTATACAGCATTGATATGATATAAGAAAGCTTTGTATGGAATTGTTGAAAGTTATGTACAGGAAAACATTGAAATAAATCAATCAATACCTGCATTTATCTCAGAATCTGGTAGATTTAATAATTATTGATTTCTCCTTCATTATCTACTTATAATCAGATGATTACATTATTGCTCAACTGATAGTTTGCAATAGTATAGAATTAGTATTTTATTAATACTTATTTTGTATTTGAGCATCATTTAGATAAGCATGTTTGCAAATCCAGTTCACTATGAAAATATATATGTTTAGAACACATGTAGTAGAACATATTGCAATAGTTAAGACCTGAAAAGAAGTTATGTGTAGGATCCTCAAAATGGTATCCACAAGAGCAGGTTGTAGAATCATGTTGGTGTTTGTTGTTTAACTCTGCAGTCAGCCATATTCCAGCTATATGACGGCGGTCTGTAAATCATCAAGTCTGGACCAGACTATCCAGTGATTAACATCATGAGCATCGATCCACACAATTGGGATACAATGACATGGATCAACCAAGTCAGCGAGCCTGATCACCCGATCCATTAAGTTATCTCTCACAACTAGCATAGGTTGATCATGTTGATGGGGACCAACTTCAACCTGGAATCCCCACATGAGTAAGTATGCGGCTGTTAGCTTTGTTTGATGTTTAACGCCACACTCATCAATATCGCAGCTATGTGGCAGGAATCAAATCTGGGTCTTCAGCACGGAGTGTGAACCACTAGGCTACCCCACCACCAATAATTCCCCCATGATAAAGTTGTCATCATGGTTATTGTTCAACTAGTTCAAGTGAAAATGTTCATACCCTTAAAATGTCTTATCTTCCACTTCACGATGATCTCTGATGCAAAACTTCCCTGTTATTAAAGCCGTTCTTGATTCTTCACATCTGGAAAAATATGTTGAGGCTATTAATCATTCTCACAGAGTAAAGGGAGTATATGAAATAAGACAGTGAGTCACATTAGCATACAAATTATCCAGTTAAGGTAAACATATTTCTACATTATATACATAAGCAAATACTAACATATGTTAGACAGGCTACTTGTCCTATAAAAATATAATTATACATTTACTTACATGTTGGCTATAAAAGTTAATGTGTCACATGTGACAGGCTTACATGTGGTAAATTACTTTAATACGTGATCATTGTAATATTCACATATTCCTTACCTTAATGTGTCACTTCAGCTGCCAGCATGACCTCAGCTGCAATCTCAATATTTGGCCAATTTTGACGAAATGACCGATAGTGTTCAGTGTATAAGCTGGGCCTCGTCTCTAATATAACTTGGCGCAAGTTGACGACGCGCATAGAGAGCCGGGAACCAGCTTATGTCGTGTTAACTGGTTCCCGGCTCCCTATGCGCGTCGTCAACTTGCGCCAAACAATATTGTGATATTAGAGACGGGGGCCCAGCTTAGTGTTAACCCGGAACAAGCCATTTTACCCATATTCCCCTACGGTCGAGGGCGCCATTTTAGAACATGGATGTAAACAAACCTCGTGTATCGATATACACTGTGATGCTTGATTACGATAAGCTTACCTCGTGTATCGATACATTGTTCTCAATCACCTCCACCACGGAAATGCCGGCCGAAGTTCCTCTGAGCCATCCACAACGCGGAAGTCAACAGTATTTGAAAGGCGATTGGCGTCAAATGCGGTTGCCAGGTACGTAACAGGGCTTCGTGACCTTATGATTTCTGTGCAGAGATCTTATGGAACGGATTGATTTAGATATTTTCCTGCTCTACATACTTTACCGTAAACGCCAAGGGTCCTTTTTTAGTATTATGGTCAACTGTTTGTTATGACGACAAGGATTTGCATAAGGGGCGTAATGGATTTGTGGTCAAAACAAGATGATCCAAATTAGATCCGCTTTTGATAGATAATGAAGAAAAGTACAAAGATCTAGGAACGATTACTAACTCTAAACTTTCGTGGGATGCTAATACAGACTATAATTTACAATAATGGCCACCAAAGACTTTCTTTTTTTTACGCTTAAGATATTTTAATAATTACACTGTTATGTCCTTGCTTCATAACTTAATAATTGAATATTTCATGGAATGACTCTGACCTTGGCGAGGATCTTTTTTGCAACAAGTGATTCCCTATGTAAAGTGTATGTTGAATGACCCTGGCTTTGTTGTCAAATAATTGTTTGACAGTTGTTAAATATTGGGTTATGTTTTATCTCTGAATGTTTGAGATGAAATATTTGAATAAGGACAGTTCTAAGTTGGAATCTCAACTGGGGTCTTTTCAATTGAATTCAACGTACAGCATGTACAGTTTGGACATTTCTGTAATGTGAATGCTACTTATGTTTGCAGAATGTCTGGATGAATGAATGAGTCAGTCATCTGCACAGCATCAATGGAAAAAGAGAAGCAATGAGGAACAAGAGAAGAGTAGCAGTGAGTGGTAAATATTTGAAATTATTCTGTTTGGTTCATCATGTTCATGTAGCTATTCTGCAAATATTTCTTCAGTTTGCTTGTTCTTTATCACCTGTTGGCATGGATGGCCTAATTATCAAAGGCACTACAACTTGCTGTGCATAGTTGCATCTCTTGGGCTTGACAGAAACCGATGGTCGTGGGTTTGAATTGAGGGTAGCATCATACACTTGCTTGTGGGTTTCATCAAAGTGGTAAACATGTAAGACCTGCATCACTTGGGGCTTTCTTCCCACATCAAGCTTACATGCCGTGATATAACTGGAAAACTGTTCAAAGAGGCGTTAAACCCAATTCACTCATTTAACACCACATCCAGCAATAGTTCGGCTAAATGACAAGGATTATAAATAATCAAATCTCAAATCTCAACTAGACAAACCAGTGATTAATGTTATGAGCTCGATCCAGACGCACCGATGATGACTGTTATGGACAACATCCCACATTATTGGGTACGATTACGAGCGATCAATGAGCCTCCTACCTCATCTATTACTTTGGCTTGTATGGCAAGCATAGGTTGCTAGGAACATTTTTAAGAGATGTCAGTTAATGATTGTTTCAACTCATCAGCATGGAACAATATATATCTCAAATGTTTGGTATATAACAAAACTCAAAGATGATAAATTAAGTGAATTTGCTGCCTTTTATCTGTAAGTACATGTTGCAACAATTCTTTTCTATTGCTACAATCTTTATACATAATTCTGCAGAAACTGAAGTCCAGCTTGAGATACCCGGATGACAGGTTGACAGTCTGGAAGGACCCTTCCAGATTTCCGAAGTGATTGGCAGACAGCGATGAGGAGAGTCCTGTTATTTCAATGGGGGCCTACCGAGAAGTTATATGCCAATTGACACTGGGACACACTCACAAAGGCTGGTCTGGCTAATGTGAGAAGACCATCCAATGCCAAGTTGGAGTGGGACCCTTCAAGGACGTTGAAGAAATTATTGTCTTTGGCCATGTGGTAATCACTTGAAAGGAATGATGTTTGCGACTACTTGTCTATAAATGTTGACCCAAACACCAAATAGAATGTTCACAATTCTACTAACACAATGCAACAGGGATAGAGCCCATCTGGCCTCCCCTCATCCTGGTTCCTGTTTTTCTATGGCAATATAGAAGGAAAAGGAGGTTTGAGGGCAAGTAACTCTGAACTGGTGAGCATGGTCTGCTGATGCTTTCAAGCAAACAGTTATCCCGCTCTGTTATGAGTATTGAAGAATAGGAGGAAATTGCATACTGCATCAGGAACCATCATGTGAACACTGTTCAATGTGTGATATAGGCATATAAATAAAAGAAATTGATAATTTGTTTGTTGTTTATGTTTCATTAGCTGTGCAAATGGGGATTTTCCAATATTTTGCCTCAGTTTGATAGCCACAGTTATCGTATGAAACTATGCATTGCTTGGACATCTTTGGAATAACACATTGATCTGCTATGTCAAAGGTCAATGTCATAGCCAGACAAAACAATTGTTAATGGCCCAACTCTTCCTTAGGGCAGGGATAGAAGTTGGCAAAAGGTCATACACTTACTTTTTATCCCCCCCACCCCCACCCCCCACCCCCGGCATATAATGCGGGGGTATATAGCGATCAGCCAGTCTGTCTGTCCGCCTGTCCGTCCGTAATCATTTCCTTTTCCGGGGCAGGATTCCCAAACCATTCAGTGTATTTGATTGAAACTTGGCAAATCTATCAGGCGCATACTGAAGTGGTGCCTTTTGATATTTTGGGATTTTTCTAATTTTTATTTTTTTAAATTTTTATGGAATGAAGTTGGACATAGACTCAATTGAGGATGGGGTTCGTTTCCGGGGCAGGATTCCCAAACCATTCAGTGTATTTGATCGAAACTTGCCAAAGGTATCAGGCACATACTGAAGTGGTGCCTTTTGATATTTTGGGATTTTTCTAATTTTTATTTTTTTAAATTTTTATGGAATGAAGTTGGACATAGACTCAATTGGGGATGAGGTTCGTTTATGGGGCAGAATTCCAAAACCATTCAATGTATTTGATCGAAACTTGGCATTCATATGGATGCGACCATGGTGGATTTTTTGTGGGTAAACAATGTATGCTTCTTAAAGAACTTTAAACTGTTGACTCATTACATACAGAATTGCACATTTACTAGTGGTTACTTTACAGACAGCTGCCGGGGGGGGGGATATGTCATCTTTCTGATGACTCTTGTTCTCTAATGTGCCTTTTCCTGCAGAAGTCTAAATAACTCTTATGCATATAGTTGTATATCATTGTCATATGTTTGTCAATATTACACTGAATGAAGCACTTTACAATTGTTTTTGAAAGAGTCGCAACTGATATTGAAGGTCAAATTAGCTTTCAATGTCTTTCAGTAAAAATGTTCACAGTAACTGAGGAACAGCTCTCTGTAGTGTGATGAAATCTGGTACATGTCGCCCTCAGAGTGAGGCATATTGTGTTTCAAACCCTAAATGAAGCTGGTATGCTCGTAACAAGTACTTGTACCTTTACAAATAATCATATTATCATCTCACTAGGACCAAAGGCCCAAGTGAGCACACAGTCGATGAGTTTATACTTTCACTCAGAACAATCTGGAAGTCTGAACATGAAATTTAAGGATATCATCATACATGTATTAGAACTGATGTTTGTTCATTAAACAACTTAACATCTAAAAAGAATTACAGATGAATTTGAAAAAATTGTCTTCTCCAAAAGTACATGCCCATAGATCTCAACTTTAAGGGGATATTTACAACTAAAATGACACAGAATATTTAGCCCAGGCTAACATTATTTACCAGAAATAAGTCATCTCGAAAAATTGCATCCGGATACCTTCAGCAATGTTCAATTTTTTTGGTTAGTTTCCAATATATATTTAGGTGTTTCACACTTAATTGAACAAAATGCACCCCCCAAATTGTGACATGTTTTTGGAAACTCAGAATGAGGTATCCGGTGCCGGATCCTTGGTATCCAGTGCTGGATCTTTGGACACCCAGATTGAGGTATCCGGTGCCGGATACCCGGATTCCAGGTGGCATACTTTCAGGTGAGGTGTCCGTGCCGGATACCATGGATCTGGTATCCGGCAAGGTATCTGCCACCGGATACCCGGACGCGTTTTGGGTAAGTGCCCGGAGGTATCCGGCAGGTATCCAGATACCGGAAACTGCATTTTTTTTTATGTCCACACTGCAGGGCAAGTCAAACTTCTGTCTTGGACTGCTTTCTCTCATCCAAGAACATCTTCACTCATCCAAGACAGTAACAGGTTCACAGTAAACATAATCAGTGTTTCTGCCATGAAAACACAGAAAATATAATTTTGGTTATATATTACTGTTTTCTAAATGTAGTGTATGCTTGTAGTAGTCTGGACTGATGCCGGTTAACAGTGCAGAGATATCATGGGGCAGTTTAACATGAATACCCCACTCAGAAACAGTATGCTGACTCCGAGTCAACCAATCCTTGTTTTCGCTAAGCGCCAGACAAGGTAACAACAACAACCATGGTATGACACGGCTGGGGATCCAGGCTTCTGCTCTCCAGGCAGATGCTATACCACTAGGCCACTGAGGTGGTCGAAGTCATGTTCGGTGTTCATGGTTGTTGGACATACTTTTGTGAACATTCCATGGACTTCTATCCAGTAAAAAAACAAATGGCAATCTGCCTTAGAATTGGGAATAAACTGTTCATCAACATGTCCATTTGCCATAGTGGAATACTGCTTCTTGTCTGTAATTCTTGACTTTTAAAGCCCAAATCATGCTAATTGAATAATGTCTTTTGTGCACTCACTCATTGATTTGTATTTTAGAAGTGTTCACTCTGTACAGTGTCTGTAAATATAGTTCACTGATTTGTTGTCTTATTTGAGAGATGTTCAGCAATTAGTTGTTTCAAATGTGATATGCCTGCCTAAACCTCTATTGTCTAACCAACATCATGCTCGGGGGAATTTGTATGTATAACAGTAGGTTCTTGACAAGTAGGAATACCCCCATTTTGATGTAAACATATTTTTATTTCAACTGAAAATTGGGTCAATGAAAAAAGTCAATGCTTATTTTAATCCCTCTCCTTACATAGAAATCAGGTAAAAAAGATGGTCAAGGTGTCCAAATAATATTTACACAACAAAATACCTTGGTGGTCAGTTAGCCTGTGAAGATCCGAGATAGAATAGGTCTTCAGCAACCCATGCTTGACATAAGAGGCGACTAACTGGATCGGGTGGTCAGACTCGCTGACTTGGTTGATGCATGTCATCGAATCTCAATTGTGTGGATCAATGCTCATGATATCAATCACTGGATTGTCTGGTCCAGACTCGATTATTTACTTACCACCGTCTTATAGCCGGAATATTGCTGAGTGCGGCATTAAACAACAAACAAACAGTTAGCAAGCATGATCAGCAGTGTTTGGTTTGGATAGTCAGAATGATGGGATTGTACATAATATTAAGTACTACATAATGTCCACAAGGTGCACATATTTGTATTATTTAAGTTTAAATCTACCAGAATTTGTGATGAAAGTATGGACAGATTTGCTTCAGATGATAGTCCTTAAGTACTGTATTAATATCATATGCTGTATGTAATATAATAAATTGCTCCTAATTTGATCAGAATTGTAACAAAAAAGAAGTAGTGTAGCAGGTCTTCATAGTAGTGACCACAGGAGAAAACTGGGCTGTCAGTTATGAATCTATCAATTTATGTCCGTTTAGGTCACTGGATCTGAGTGAGGCGGCAGGTGATATTAGGTGACAGAAACTGATTCCAAAATTTGTTTAATAAAACAATGTAATTGTAAGCTGGTGCATGATAATACATTTCAAGAATTTGAGTATGAGCAAGTAGATTTAATTTCTTCGTATAGATTATACCCTAATTTTGTAGAGTTAGGTGTAAAGGATTTTGTATAATGTTGAATCTTACATCTAAAAGTTTGTAATCACTACGAGTGTTAGCTTGGTCTGGAATATGGTTGCAGAGATAAGCTGGTGCTTAGTTATTTACCATTTTGTAGAATAAAGATAATGATTGACTTTTGGGTCCTAGTAACAATGCTTTCACATTTGTTTATGTATACAGTTCTTAAGTGCTTATGCCCTTTGTTGAACAACATGCAGTGTTCCCGCTTGATTTTGAAACTGCCAGTCTTGGTGGACTGTCAACTCAAAAGATTACATGTCCTCCCTAATTTTTGTTAGTCCCAACTTTCAATAAATAAAAAATGTACAAACTTTACCTGGTTTTAATTCCCTCAACATGTTCAATACAATGATGTCATCTCTATAGTAACAAACTTAGATCTACAAGTCATTCATACAAAGTTCAGTCACACTTTTCTCTTTCTTTTTTGAATATTTCGAGACAAAGTCGCTACACATATTTAACCTCGAAGCAAGGCAAAATGTTATTTCCTTCCACTAATAGTTGACAAGGGGAAACCCTGATGGTAACAGACAAGCTGACTTTGTTCGGAAAAATTTAAATGTTGCTTATGTTTTGTTCAACAACAAAGATTTTTATAAGGTACTAACTATATTTGCTGCTCAACAGGGACTGGCAGTCACATGAATTACCGGTCCAAGCCTAATTTGATCTGTAAAAACCTGGTAATTACCGGTAAATGGGAACACTGATATTGTTCTAGGTTCTACTACACCAAATCAGTACCATTTTGGACAGTGCGGTTTTCGTAGGGAGCCTTCAGTGCAGATCGAGAGATATCTGCAGGCTGTGATTGGAGGATATTCTGTAAGATTTTTATGTCTTTCAAATGTACATCCATCCAGTTAGTAAAACTGACCATGTTTTTCTATATTTAGTACTGTCTTTTTCAACATGATGACTTATGCTGAATGTGACCACAGCTATTTTCAAGTAGGTGACATTTGGTGCGAAACTGGGGGTGTTGTGTTTAGCTTCCGGTACTCGGAAAAGGAGCTGACTAAGCTAGTCATTTTTTATTTTTTTATTGCTGCTCTAAGGCCAAACTGTGCACACACATACAGGTAATAGCTGTTGAATGCTTAGTTATTTAAAAAAAAAATATAACGTTACTATAGAAGTCTATGGGAAAACATTTGGTTGTGTGTAACCTGTAGGGTGAGTGCACATTTCAGTAATTCATACTTTACATGCTTTCCTATTTATATTTCACCATGGATACACCATGGAGGCAAATTTAAAAATAATGACATTGAAGTTGGGGACATTTTTGGTTGAATGGAGCATTTGGATGGCCTGGAAATGAATGTTGCTTCGTATTGTGGTCGAACTCAGCACGAACCCCCCAGGGTACCTCTGTCCAACAAGCCCTCCTCCTGCCTTCTGAATTTGTTGAAACTGATGAATTTGACAACAAATTAGGATAAAGTCACCACTGCCACAACAATTTCTGCCTTGTGTAAATCGCTTGCCAGTCAAGTTACGCGATGCCGTTATCTTGAGTATGAAGCATGTACACTGCTGACAGCAGAATATGTCACAAATCCCCTTATTTATAGTAAACAATGTAGCATACCAATATATCTTTCTATTAGGTGATTTTGTGTGAATGAAAGATGCTATTTTTCTGTTAAGTTTCTTAAAACAGACTTATTTTTCACACATATGACTTTCAAATCATTATTTTGCCCCTCAAGAACTGACTCCTGGCTGTTATATCCAAACTGGTTTGCCATTTGATATTGTCTGAACACATTTTTCAGCTTTTAGCATGCCTGATGTTGACTGGGGAGGTATATGTGCACTCATGCAGAAGAAGTAGAAGTTTTCACATCCAATTTGGCATTTGTAGAAGCTGATCCGAAGTCTGGTGTTGGCAGTGTGTGATCGACAACCCTTGTTTTGCCTCGCTGCGCTCTATTACCTTGTAGAAGTTGTGGAACTTGGACATGTAGGTACAGTAAGTACATTTAAGAACCCCAGTCCACTTGAGGCCCCTCTGTTGCTCACTATCAAGTGCCATAATAAGATCACCCTCATGCACTAGACATTTCTGACAGTGCTCCCTTAATGCCTCACTGTGCAGTTTTTTAGTTTGCAAACATGAAGTAAGGGCTTTACACCAGTCCCAGAACCTGCTTAGATGAAAATAATATCCACTGGCTCTTTGGAATGTAACATTATGGTTCTGAAATCATCTGTAAAGAATGTGATAGTGTTCGACAAAACTAAATTATCTCCCCTGTTTAGTAAAATGCATTGTATCTTTCATTCCCCTATAAACCCATAAATTATTGGAGAGAAACACTATTTTAAGCTGGTATTGCATGACACTGTTAATTGTGAATAAAAGGAATTACATTTATGTCAGGATAAGCTGTACATTTTCAAAATTATATGGAATTTTAACTTTGTTTCATTGAAACTGGCAAATAACTGAAATAAGCAAGTTTAGCCACCTTGAAACATTAAACAGTAAGAATGTTTGATGTCCTGTGAGTATTTTAAAGTCTTAACTAAATAAATCAATAGAGTTAAGTGTAATTTCCTTCCATGTTGTGGTTTCAAAAAGCTTTTTTCTACTTGAGGGTCCATTTCCATTTCTCGGCTTTAATAGGCGAATGGTTCACTGGTCAGTGTTTGAGATTGCTGTTAACAATGCACCCCTTTACTTCCTATTTTTTGGTAAAGTTCATTATCCAGCCTTACATATATGATGACTTTAAAGCTGCTTAATGTGTCCCTTGCTTATTGTTGGCCTGAATTCCCTGCTCTCTGTCCAATTTTGAGATTTTTTTCTGATTCCTTTCCATGTGTACTTATGTCACCAGCCTATATCATGGGTGATTATACTTTTGATTTTTGGAGTATATGAAAGCACAAACATTTGTGATAGCCCCTCCATAGATGATTTACCAAATGCTGACAGCCATTTGAGTATTTGATTATATAAACAATGGATGGTGTAAGTTTGAGCAATCTCAAACAATATCAATCGCATCATGTCATGAGCGTCAAAACCATATTCCATGAATGTAGCAGACTCTGCTATGTTCTGATGATGTCAGCAAAGGAAGGCAAACAACAGACCCTACTCAATTTTAAATATGTATTGTAACTGGTTTCGAGGTTTAAAGATTTGTTCAATTTTTTTAATCGAAAAAATATTTTAGGGTGATATGATCTATGCAGCCTCAATCATTTATGGAATTTACCCCTGACCCCCATCTTTTATGAAATATGAATGAACTCCCATGGTCAGTGCATAAACTTCTTTATTAATACAGAAATATCTTTTGTAAAACATTGATGAAGTGTACATCATTAAACTCTCACAACTCTTTCTGTGCATCAAAACTATGTATTCTGGTGCCATATAGACATGCTGGATAGGAACAAGTAGTGAAGTTTAATCCAATTTCCATTTTTTTTCTGAGAAGCTACATATATATATACAATACATAAATCACAGATTTGACAAGTGCAAATATATTCTGATTTGTCAACAAGGGCATCCAGATTTAATCTTTCCAGTGTCAGTTCGTGATTTTGTGGTACAACTATTCCCAATTTAACTACAAATAATCATTTTTTTTGTTTTTTATTGTTTATGAAATGAAGTACCTGTTACATAAAATGGGCTTCCGCCCAGGGCAGCAGAAAGACATGACATGTAGCACAACTTATCAGTACATCTTAGATTTATATGGAAAATAACATACTTCTTACTCACACATTCACTTTAGTAATACAATCATACTGCATACATTAACTATTAAATCTTGTATATCATATTGCAGTGCAGGAAAGTACATGGTCTCAAATATTACATTCTTAAGTATAAAACTGAAATTAAAATGAAAGCTACTACTGGTTTTCGAAAAGTTTAACAAGTGGGTAATTGTTTCCTTTTCTTTGTGACAGAAGGAGTACTCATCATTTTAATTAAGTACACACAGAAAAGAATTAGTAGTGAGAATTCTGTGGGTAAGTTTGTATTGAAATCAACACTGTTTTACATCCTGTTTTGTACTAAATATTTTATTACAGATATTGTTCCAATTTCAGTTTTCAAATTGTAACTCCCACTTTTCCTGCCCTTTAGTTTTTACTTCTGTAGCAAGGGGGCTCAGGTAGGGTGAATATTTTTTCATATGTAAAATCTCTTAAAGCCACATGAATAAGGAAACTTGTGTCCCCAGGTGCACCTATTTCAATCTACACATCCTTATATCTGTAACATTTTTTGAGAGAAAGTAATGTGTTTTGGAAAAGTTGGTCATTTATAGTGTTTCATGAAAAAATCAAGCCAGAATCTTTCAGTAGTTTTTTAACTGAAGCAGTTTTTCATTACCCTAATATTAAATGTAGCGCCAAGAAACACAGTGTGAATCTCTCACCGTCAGTTTATTCATGTTTTCTAATTCTCATCGTTGCAGAGTTACCGTTAGCATTATCAAATACCTACGTTGATGATGAGGAGGTTCAGAAAACTACAAAAAGAAACAAAACACTTGCTCAGTTTTCAACACAAACCTGAACCATTCAAAGTATACAAATATTCAAATTCAAAGTTGCATCATAATAATTACTTAAATGAAATGTTTCTGCTTAGATCATTTGTACATAAAGACAATGTAAAGATGAGAGAACAAAACTCACATCTGTGTTCTGCCATAAACCATGTCTTTGTTTTAGCCCCTTAAGACAGGGTAACAACAAGTACCATTGTTTAACATTGTTTGGTATGCTGCGAACGGGGATTGAACCCCGGACCTTCCGCTCACTGGGTGAACGCTAGACCATGGGTGAACGCTAGACCATGGAGTCAGTCACTTAACCAAGGACACTTGTGGACTTTAAAATATTTTAAAATATCATAAATAACTGATACTTTTAATAATGTGAAACGTTAGACTGCTCGTACATTAAAATTATTTGTTTCTGGAAATATTGGATAAGGGTATCCCCAAATTATAAACTTGGTCAAGGCAGATAAGAAGTTTCTATCATAAAAGGAATGTAATGAAATTTATGATATCTGTTCATCCTATTTATAATTTTAACTATTTGTAGTTCCAAGTCATGAAAGCATATTTATTGTTCATTTGTTTCTATAGATTTATATAATTTTCACTACTATTTTGCCTTATTTGCTCAATGGAATCTGTTTCAGGGAATATTCAAGACTGGCTATTCTCTGGCATTGACATTTTATATTAACTGTTGGTCATGAAGCAGTAGGATCACCAGTGCAGTTTCTGATTTGCATGTACAATGTATCCTGTGTATCCTGTGTTCAACAAAGTGTTCAATTCCATTCAGGATGGACAATAAAACACTTAAAAAGTACAGAAGATGGTGCTGTGAGTGGCAGTGGTGAGTGTTGTCTAGGACGGGCTATCAGAGGAGTTATGGGGGTGTCAAATATGGCCAGGTTAAAGTTAAATTAACCGCAAACGGCAAATGGAGAACTGTTCATGTTCATGAGATAGTCTACATGATAGCTACCAGCCAATTGAGTTAAGGTGCAGTGTCTCCCATCTCTGTGGGAACACCTGTGGTGTAGGGGGCACCTGTTACTGGAGAACCACCCCATGAAGGTCCTGCATGGACAGTGGTGGGGTGCCAAGATGTTTGGTGACCCTCAGACTGTGACAAGGCTTGTTTTTATTTGATGGCTAACAGATCTCTGACTAACTGAGAAGTGGAAATACAAACAAGATTATTATATTTGTCATAACATCATTTCGGTGAGTTGGTGAAGTAGACAGAAAATGATGATAATTTGACTTAGGCTGCAGAATGTGTCTATGTTTGCAGGTCATGTAAACATGCATTTAACTTTTGTCAGGAAGCTTCTTCTTTTTATCTGGTGTTATCAGTGGCCAAAGATTTTACATTTAGTACTAACTACTAAATGACTTTATCGCGCGTATCCAAACCATGGGCTAATTACATCTGTAACCCAATCACCCCTCGTAACTCAATCACCCCGCGGTCACCACTCGGCACCGTGCCCGGGGAATAATCCCGCGCAAGCATCATCCCGCCCTTTGTTAGTCCGTCATTCGCGAACAGCCCTTCCCCAAGTACACACGTGTGTCACTGTATCTAATCGCTTTCGCTTTGTACGTTTCCTTTGTACCCAGTCGCGACCGTTTCGCGGATTACGCTTTGAATACCATCTATTCCAACACTCGCCGTATCGCATTTACACAATTGCGACCGTTTCGCGGATTACGCTTTGAATACCATCTATTTCAGCACTCGCCGTATCGCATTTATTCAGTTCTACTCCCGAACTTCACCCTCGGGACAATTTTACGCTTGTGGAATACCAACTCACCACCTCGACCTTTCGTGATGCCTCCCAAGAGAAGAGCAGCCGTCAACCACAAGCTTGTGAGGGGAGCCAAGCAGGCCAGGACAACCAGAAGACAAACCCCGGGAGTACACATTGTACAGGAGGCAACAGCTGATGGTGAGTCTGCCAATTACAGAAATATCGAAGGTGGCAACAGAATTAACGTGCAATCAGCGCAGCTTGTAAATGCCGCGCAGGCTGCCAACTCAGCTACCCAGGTAAACGAGCAACTGGAAAAAATACTCCAGTTGCTGGAACATTCAGCGCCCGGCCCGGTTAGCGCAAACCAACAGGTAAGGCTTGGTTTTAGTTCTCCCGCCATTTCGCCCAACATAGGAAGAATCCCCGATGCTCACAACGAGGCCAACGGTGACGCGGCTTGGCCAGCCAATCACATCGCAGGATACGGGGATTCCCTTTCCTTCCGTGCGGATGGAATAGACGCGCACGTCAAACAACAGGTGAGGGAAATAATCTGGCGTGGCGAGTATGTCGACCTCGGCACAATCCTACCAAACACCGAGGGAAGTCACGAGGACGGTACGATTACCATGGCGTACGACTCCTCAGGTAAGGTAATTTTTAAACCAATAAAGCAGCAACCAAAGCGCCTGTCCCTGGCAAGCTGGACTTCAGCTTTCCACATTTTCATGTGTATATATGTTAGTAGGCACTCCGAGGTCCGCACAACCCAAGGATTGCTGTCCTACATGGAAACCATAAGAACGGCGGCACTTCGATTCGGGGGGGATGCCTGGTCAACCTACGACCAACAATTCCGACACAGAATGTCAAGGGACCCCTCACGACGCTGCGACAACATCGACGGGGAGTTGTGGCTGAAGTACATGGTAACACAGCCGGTACTACAACCAGAATCAGGCGGACGGGGCGCAACGACACGCGTACAGGGGGACATCGCCAGTCAGGTATGCTGGGATTTCAATAAATTTGGCTGTAGCAGGGTCAACTGTAAGTACACTCACAAATGCGGTAAGTGTGGCAAACATTCCCATAGCTCTAGGACCTGCTTTCGAGGGAATGGGGTCCAACCGACCCCATACAAGCCCAATCAGCCTTTTCCTAACAGAAACCAGCCGTCAAGGCAGGTAAATTCAATGGCCCCTTCCCCCGTGGATCTCAATGAAATGGCACCCTGGTTACGCCAATATGCTAGGGTCAATTACAGAGATGCAAATTATTTATGGGTAGGTTTTAGCTTTGGCTTTAAGCTCAAGTTCCAGGGAAGCTGCACGGGTCGCCTGGCACGAAACCTGTGATCAGCCACGCACCAAGACACGGCAGGCTACGTGAAACAAAAAAGTACAAAAGGAAGTCGACCTTGGCAGTATGGCGGGCCCCTTCAAGGACACCCCCCTAGACAACCTCCAAGTATCACCAATAGGCCTGGTGCCCAAGAAGCAGCCAGGATATGGTCAGCACCTGGGTAAGCATGCGGAGGAATTCCGTCTAATTCACCATCTATCCTATCCCAGGGGTAAATCTATGAATGACTTCATACACACAGAGGCCTGCTCCGTTGTGTACGCCAGATTTGATGAAGCTACCCATATGGTTCAACAACTGGGAAAGGGAGCACTATTTGCAAAATTCGACATTCAGTCGGCCTTTAGAATTATACCAGTCCACCCATCCGATTTCGAGCTGCTAGACATCAGATTCGAAGGTGAGTTCTATTTCGATAAATGCTTACCATTTGGCTGCTCCATATCTTGCGCCATATTTGAAACGTTAAGTACCTTCTTGCAATGGTGCATGCAATTGTATCTTCCAACGTGTCCGATCATGCATTACCTGGATGACTTCCTAACGGGGGGCACAGCAGGCACCAGCCACTGCTCAGACAACCTCAACGGATGCGTGAATACAGCTTGGGGTTCCTATTGCGCACGACAAGACGGTGGGACCCACAACCAAACTGACATTCCTAGGGCTGGAAATCGACACCATTGCAATGCAGATCAGAATCCCAGAGTCCAAGATCAAGGAGGCAACAAGGGAAATCCAAGACATCCTGTCAACAGGTAACATCAAGGTCACAAAAAGGGCCCTTCAGTCCCTCATAGGCAAGCTTAACTTTATGTGCAGGGCTATACCAATGGCAAGGGCATTCAGCCGCAGGCTAATCGATCTGCTTAGCAAAGGTAAGCAACCATTTCACCACATTAGGATTACCAGCTGGGTCAAGGAAGACCTACAAATGTGGTTAACATTTCTTACGAGTTATAAAGGCATTTCAGTGTTTCAGGACCAACTATGGGTGGACAGCGATTTCCTCCAGCTGTGGATATAATATTATGTTTAAGGCAAAGTATGTATGTTCCACTGCTAACACTATTGCCGATGCTCTCACGAGGTTTCAGCTCAAACGCTTCCGAGAGGCAGCACCAGCCGCGGACCAGAACCCCACACCTATCCCGTGCAACATATGGCTGATCTGAGGCAGGAGGCCGGCAGACTCCTACAACAATCTCTGTCTACTAATACATGGGCCACTTACCAAACAGGCATCAATGCCTTGCACCAGTTCCGGTCCGCACACCAGCTACAAGAGGTGTGGCCAGTCCTGCTGGATCAGGTCGTAAACTTTATTGCTTATCTGTCAGTCACTCACCACTCCCCTAACACAGTCAAGACTTACATGGCAGCGCTGTCTTCACACCACAAATTCCACGGGCTCACCGACTGTACAACCATTTCCTGGTAGGCAAGATTTTAACCGGCTTACACAAATCAGCGGGCCGACCAGACACCAGAAAACCGATCACTGCAGATCTGCTGCAGGTAGTAACCAACAATCTGCCTCACGTATGCTCATCAGCATATGAAGCCAGGCTGTTCAAGGCAGTCTACTGCACAGCCTTCTTCGGTTTCTTTAGGGTTAGCGAACTGGTCCAAACTGGACCTTCAAAAACAGGTTGCGCCATCCAGAATTTAAGCTTCTCGGGCAACCCCCAGCAGCTTTCAATCCATTTACCACACTCAAAGTCTGATCAGTACAGGATGGGGACAACAGTTACAATGTCATCTATACCAGGTAATCCGCTATGTCCGGTAGTCGCCATCAAGCACTACCTGGAGGCGCGCCCCTCCGGCCCACAACATGCATTCGTTCACTTCGAACATTCCCCCGTTACAAGGTACCAATTCCAGGCACTCCTAAAAAAGGCCTTAGCACACAGCAACATAAACACAGCCTGCTATTCTTCGCACTCCTTCCGCATTAGGGCAGCCACATCAGCAGCCATGAACGGGGTGCCCGAACACCTCATACAACAATACGGCAGGTGGAAATCAGATTGCTACAATGCTTACATACGCTTACCAACAAATTCAATGTTGCACAATTAATTCAAATAGTCTTTCATGGTACTTACTACACTTCTTGTTGGTTACAGTTTGGATGGTGGGATCCAGCTACATGGCCAGGGCACGGCAGTACTTGCTCCTGAAGGGCACCAGTCCGAACCAACCGAGGATGCTATGGCTGGCACGAGGGGGAATGAGGTGGAAGGAGCTGGACACCATTCTGGATGCACAGGTCAAGGCGACACGGCGCAGCCCGAGAGCCCTCATCATTCACCTGGGCTCCAACGACCTGTGCTCGGTCAAGGTCAGCCAACTCTACCTTGACATGGTGGCATCAATCCTTCGGATACAACTCCAGCTTCCTGACACCAAGATCATCGTATCCTCAATGCTGCCCAGGCGCTACTGGCACGATGCCAGGGACCCACTAAAGATCGAGGGGATGCGGAAGAATATCAACCGCCGACTGGCCAACCGAGTCAAAGAGCTCAGCGGTACAATGGTGCCACATCCCCAGATCCTGGCATCAGACAAGACATGGTACGCCTGGGAGGGCGTCCACCTCAATGACAAAGGACTGTGTGTGTTTACGGACAATTTATTGCATGCCCTGGCGCTTGTTTTGCGTCAGTAAGGATGTTATCTCCACAGGTTAGTGTTTCCTTTCAGTACATAGGCAAGCCGGGCAACAATGCTATCTCCGCGTATCGCGTGGCCGTGGGTGTGGGGTAGCACTCTGGTGCTTTGTGGCGGGGTTCTTGTGGGCTACACTGCTAGTAACAAATTAACTTGCTTCCAAATTAATACTCGTGCTTAAGGCTACCTACTTTTCAGCGGGAACCTTTCCAGGCTTACCTGCTTCTCAGTGGGAACCTTGTCTTTCCCGACTTTTCAGCCGGGGAATCGTAAAATAACATACGTTGGGGCAAACAATTGCCACGTAGTACCGGCGGCGAAGGTCGTCTTGTCAAGCGGTAGCTAACAGTTGGGTCTGCGGCGTGGGAGCCGCACAATGGTTTTGCTAATGGGGCCGGGCAGTGGGATCTGCTTTGGCCGGCTACCTGGGGCCGGGCAGCGGTAGTCTGACTTAGGCCAGCAGCGTGGAGCTGCTTTTGACAGCGTGGGAGTTGTCAAGCAATGGTAGCATTTAAATATAGCTACCGTGGGGGCCGGACAGCAGTAGCAGTCTCAGGCCAGCAGCGCTAGCTGCAATCGCCGTTGGCCTCGCGGTGGCCATGGCAACGGTAGCATTTTGGTATACACAATTAGCAGCTAAGTAGCCCACAAGTACCTGCACACCCTCGGCCATTTAACCCAATTTCATCTTCTGTTTTTATTATAGGCACGGGCATCCACGGCTCGGTGGCCCGTGCCTCTCCTTGGCATATCGCGGGATAAATATACATTATTCATGACAAAAACAAAGACCGGTAAATTACGATACAACAAGTGTACTTATATTATGTTTTCTGTTTGTGGCTTCTGACTTTAGCCTGGAGATGTTTAATTGTGTTACTGTGGTTACATGAAGTGGGAGATCTGTAAACCAATAAATTAAAGTGTTGCCAAATCTTCATGTAAGTGTGTTACCTTCGTTATGTTACATTTGTTTATGATTTCACCCACATTAGTGTAGAACCAATATAGTGTGGTATTTCTTAATTACTGATGCTCAGTCAAATGTTCAAATCGTGTCAGATCCAGCATGTCTCAAACATGAATGGCAGTTAAGTTCATGTCTAGCCTCTTTTGATCACCGGTATGATCAGGGAGAGGTTTTGTAGTTTGTAACTCTCTGAACCCAAACATGACTTGAGTAGTGCAGATGATGGGAGTACGGCCTTCCCCTCCCCGGACCAGGTCCAGCTCCTGTTAAGTAAAACCTTAGCAGTTGCTACATTTTACAAGCCAAACATGATGATCCAGTAATGGACATCACATAATTGATAAAACTTAAGACCTCCATGGAACCATTGTCAGAATCTGGACCAGGTCCAGGGCGGGTCGAGGCCGTACCGCCATCGTCTCTACTACTGCTTGTATTACGCTGGGAGACTGCAAAAGGAGAGAGTGAGTGAATATTGTTTTCCATATTGTTAGTGATATTCCAGCAATATCAGGGAGTGGACACACACAATGGGTTCACACATAGTACCCATGTGAGAATCGAACCAGGGCCTTCGGGTGACAAGCGAATGCTTCAACCACTAGGTTACCACCCATTTAAAGAAAGAAAGATAGGCAAGGCATGGTCTGAGATGTGTGTCATTATCGCATATGGACATGAGATGTGTGTCAGTGTTGTATATGGACATTAGACATACGTGTGTCAGTATATTTGATAGTATGCCACACACTTAATACTCATGGAAATGAAAAAAAACTGTTTTGCTGGATTTAATAATCGACACAAAGCATTACATAGATGTAAATACGAAATAACAAAACAAGTGGAAAAGTACTAGTCTGGATTTGCTAGTTTTATCTCAGTGCTCAATACAAAATGTACTTTACAGAAGGTAATTTGTAGGCACTTTCAACATTCAAAAATAAAACTAAGTCCAAATTGACATGGCAGAAACAGGCTATAGGCATTATGCAAATTAGCATGGAAATAAGTTACCACAACAACAATAAAAATAACAGATATGTTTATGTACATAATAATAATGACATGTAAGTTGTTGTTTGAGAAGGCAATATGTTACTTTTACGCTCTGATATTTTGACGATGATTCACTATCCCACTCACAAATCACTAACCACTGACAAATCACATGCACGTGGGTTTCAAGCACCTGTTTTCACCTGTCGTCAAGGTGTCATAGGTCATGGCCATTCACCTTGATCTACTAACACCTGGTTATGCTCAGTTTCAAAATAGTCTGTTTTTCAGTTTCACAATAGTCTGTTTTGTTCATATTTTTACACACTTTTACGTGTAAAAAGACATAAAAACCTTTGATACGCTGTATTTGTGCCAAGGCCCAATTAGTACTAATTGAGTTGTTTGAATATTTATATATTTTGTATAATAACTGCATTTATTTAAAATCTGAGATAAAAAACCAGTTTTTTTTGCATTTCCGTGAGTACAGACACCATTCACCATTGTTACTCACAGCTGTTATTGTGTTGTAGGAGGAGTATTTGCAGCAACAGAGATATGAGGATTATGTTACTGGATGCAGTATGAGGTTTATTCCTCCTATAATGGGTACGGTCCACTGATGTACTTAGGATTTCTTTAAGGGACTGAAAATGAATTAAATATTCACAATAATTGATGACAGCAACAGCAGCATTTTCCATAGCCTCAGCTGTGGGTGTAAGAAAGGGTATCAGTAAATGAGTGAGTGAGTTGGGTTTAACCCCTCTTTGAACAGAATTCCAGTTATATCACCCTTGTGTCAGATTAATGTGGGAGGAGACCCAGAAGTGATGCAAGTACCCAGACAAATAGTAGCATTATCCGCATCCTCTGACAGGTAACGATTGATGAAACCATATATGCATCACAATAAATAGTCCGTGGTCCAGTTATGTCAGTGCACTTAGTGCAAATATCAATATCAACAACCATAATAAAATTTAAAACCCCCAATTAATTTACTATGCATATGTTTTGGTCCAGACTAAACCATGCTTGTGGGTATGGACATGGATTCAGATAAGAAATTCAGTGTTTAGCCTTGATGAGTGCCCATCCACCTCACAACACACTCAGTTAACCTCCATTTACCATCTTGGCAGTACATTATTAACTCCACATGGTTGAACATGATATTTATTGTCAAACTTGGAAATCAGAACTTCAGCACTCTAGGATTTTAATGGTAGATGTTTTTTGTTTTTTTATCAAGTTGTGAGAGTGATGCCGCTTTGTTGATGTGACGCAGTTGTTAATATAGACTGTCAACAGGATGGAAAGGCTATTTTAGATCATCATTGAGTCCCCATGTGGATTTATGACAAACTAATAGCGTTCACGTTTCACGTTTTTGGAAGTCAGGTCGTCCTCGAACGGGCCCCCTTGCGCCCCGAGGACATTGTTAAAAAAGGTCAAGGCGGCTTCTGAGGTGGTTGGAGGGTCAAGGTCGACCCGCCTGGCGAGTTTCAAGTCCTTACGAAAATTTTCACTTTTGACCCCAGACGAGACCCTGGGCTATAGCCTTAGGTGATTTTCCGACCAAAAAAAAAAAAATTTCGGATGGGTCTCAGACCTTGCCAAAGGATGCTTTAGGTCATCTGAGCGGCCCGTAGCCGCTCGTTTTTCGATTTTGAGCAAGCCACGTCGGCCTGGAGACGGGCTCCCTAGCGCCTGGAGAGACAGGTGGTGGGAAAGGTCAGGGTCGGCTTCCAAGGAGACAAAGGTGGTGGAAAAGGTCAAGGGCGGCTTCCCAGGTGGTCGGAGGGTCAGGGTCGACCCGCCTGGCGAGTTTCAAGTCCTTACGAAAATATTTAAATTTCACGTTTTTGGAAGTCAGGTCGTCCTCGAACGGGCCCCCTTGCGCCCCGAGGACATTGTTAAAAAAGGTCAAGGCGGCTTCTGAGGTGGTTGGAGGGTCAAGGTCGACCCGCCTGGCGAGTTTCAAGTCCTTACGAAAATTTTCACTTTTGACCCCAGACGAGACCCTGGGCTATAGCCTTAGGTGATTTTCCGACCAAAAAAAAAAAAATTTCGGATGGGTCTCAGACCTTGCCAAAGGATGCTTTAGGTCATCTGAGCGGCCCGTAGCCGCTCGTTTTTCGATTTTGAGCAAGCCACGTCGGCCTGGAGACGGGCTCCCTAGCGCCTGGAGAGACAGGTGGTGGGAAAGGTCAGGGTCGGCTTCCAAGGAGACAAAGGTGGTGGAAAAGGTCAAGGGCGGCTTCCCAGGTGGTCGGAGGGTCAGGGTCGACCCGCCTGGCGAGTTTCAAGTCCTTACGAAAATATTTAAATTTCACGTTTTTGGAAGTCAGGTCGTCCTCGAACGGGCCCCCTTGCGCCCCGAGGACATTGTTAAAAAAGGTCAAGGCGGCTTCTGAGGTGGTTGGAGGGTCAAGGTCGACCCGCCTGGCGAGTTTCAAGTCCTTACGAAAATTTTCACTTTTGACCCCAGACGAGACCCTGGGCTATAGCCTTAGGTGATTTTCCGACCAAAAAAAAAAAAATTTCGGATGGGTCTCAGACCTTGCCAAAGGATGCTTTAGGTCATCTGAGCGGCCCGTAGCCGCTCGTTTTTCGATTTTGAGCAAGCCACGTCGGCCTGGAGACGGGCTCCCTAGCGCCTGGAGAGACAGGTGGTGGGAAAGGTCAGGGTCGGCTTCCAAGGAGACAAAGGTGGTGGAAAAGGTCAAGGGCGGCTTCCCAGGTGGTCGGAGGGTCAGGGTCGACCCGCCTGGCGAGTTTCAAGTCCTTACGAAAATATTTAAATTTCACGTTTTTGGAAGTCAGGTCGTCCTCGAACGGGCCCCCTTGCGCCCCGAGGACATTGTTAAAAAAGGTCAAGGCGGCTTCTGAGGTGGTTGGAGGGTCAAGGTCGACCCGCCTGGCGAGTTTCAAGTCCTTACGAAAATTTTCACTTTTGACCCCAGACGAGACCCTGGGCTATAGCCTTAGGTGATTTTCCGACCAAAAAAAAAAAAATTTCGGATGGGTCTCAGACCTTGCCAAAGGATGCTTTAGGTCATCTGAGCGGCCCGTAGCCGCTCGTTTTTCGATTTTGAGCAAGCCACGTCGGCCTGGAGACGGGCTCCCTAGCGCCTGGAGAGACAGGTGGTGGGAAAGGTCAGGGTCGGCTTCCAAGGAGACAAAGGTGGTGGAAAAGGTCAAGGGCGGCTTCCCAGGTGGTCGGAGGGTCAGGGTCGACCCGCCTGGCGAGTTTCAAGTCCTTACGAAAATATTTAAATTTCACGTTTTTGGAAGTCAGGTCGTCCTCGAACGGGCCCCCTTGCGCCCCGAGGACATTGTTAAAAAAGGTCAAGGCGGCTTCTGAGGTGGTTGGAGGGTCAAGGTCGACCCGCCTGGCGAGTTTCAAGTCCTTACGAAAATTTTCACTTTTGACCCCAGACGAGACCCTGGGCTATAGCCTTAGGTGATTTTCCGACCAAAAAAAAAAAAATTTCGGATGGGTCTCAGACCTTGCCAAAGGATGCTTTAGGTCATCTGAGCGGCCCGTAGCCGCTCGTTTTTCGATTTTGAGCAAGCCACGTCGGCCTGGAGACGGGCTCCCTAGCGCCTGGAGAGACAGGTGGTGGGAAAGGTCAGGGTCGGCTTCCAAGGAGACAAAGGTGGTGGAAAAGGTCAAGGGCGGCTTCCCAGGTGGTCGGAGGGTCAGGGTCGACCCGCCTGGCGAGTTTCAAGTCCTTACGAAAATATTTAAATTTCACGTTTTTGGAAGTCAGGTCGTCCTCGAACGGGCCCCCTTGCGCCCCGAGGACATTGTTAAAAAAGGTCAAGGCGGCTTCTGAGGTGGTTGGAGGGTCAAGGTCGACCCGCCTGGCGAGTTTCAAGTCCTTACGAAAATTTTCACTTTTGACCCCAGACGAGACCCTGGGCTATAGCCTTAGGTGATTTTCCGACCAAAAAAAAAAAAATTTCGGATGGGTCTCAGACCTTGCCAAAGGATGCTTTAGGTCATCTGAGCGGCCCGTAGCCGCTCGTTTTTCGATTTTGAGCAAGCCACGTCGGCCTGGAGACGGGCTCCCTAGCGCCTGGAGAGACAGGTGGTGGGAAAGGTCAGGGTCGGCTTCCAAGGAGACAAAGGTGGTGGAAAAGGTCAAGGGCGGCTTCCCAGGTGGTCGGAGGGTCAGGGTCGACCCGCCTGGCGAGTTTCAAGTCCTTACGAAAATATTTAAATTTCACGTTTTTGGAAGTCAGGTCGTCCTCGAACGGGCCCCCTTGCGCCCCGAGGACATTGTTAAAAAAGGTCAAGGCGGCTTCTGAGGTGGTTGGAGGGTCAAGGTCGACCCGCCTGGCGAGTTTCAAGTCCTTACGAAAATTTTCACTTTTGACCCCAGACGAGACCCTGGGCTATAGCCTTAGGTGATTTTCCGACCAAAAAAAAAATAATTTCGGATGGGTCTCAGACCTTGCCAAAGGATGCTTTAGGTCATCTGAGCGGCCCGTAGCCGCTCGTTTTTCGATTTTGAGCAAGCCACGTCGGCCTGGAGACGGGCTCCCTAGCGCCTGGAGAGACAGGTGGTGGGAAAGGTCAGGGTCGGCTTCCAAGGAGACAAAGGTGGTGGAAAAGGTCAAGGGCGGCTTCCCAGGTGGTCGGAGGGTCAGGGTCGACCCGCCTGGCGAGTTTCAAGTCCTTACGAAAATATTTAAATTTCACGTTTTTGGAAGTCAGGTCGTCCTCGAACGGGCCCCCTTGCGCCCCGAGGACATTGTTAAAAAAGGTCAAGGCGGCTTCTGAGGTGGTTGGAGGGTCAAGGTCGACCCGCCTGGCGAGTTACAAGTCCTTACGAAAATTTTCACTTTTGACCCCAGACGAGACCCTGGGCTATAGCCTTAGGTGATTTTCCGACCAAAAAAAAAAAAATTTCGGATGGGTCTCAGACCTTGCCAAAGGATGCTTTAGGTCATCTGAGCGGCCCGTAGCCGCTCGTTTTTCGATTTTGAGCAAGCCACGTCGGCCTGGAGACGGGCTCCCTAGCGCCTGGAGAGACAGGTGGTGGGAAAGGTCAGGGTCGGCTTCCAAGGAGACAAAGGTGGTGGAAAAGGTCAAGGGCGGCTTCCCAGGTGGTCGGAGGGTCAGGGTCGACCCGCCTGGCGAGTTTCAAGTCCTTACGAAAATATTTAAATTTCACGTTTTTGGAAGTCAGGTCGTCCTCGAACGGGCCCCCTTGCGCCCCGAGGACATTGTTAAAAAAGGTCAAGGCGGCTTCTGAGGTGGTTGGAGGGTCAAGGTCGACCCGCCTGGCGAGTTTCAAGTCCTTACGAAAATTTTCACTTTTGACCCCAGACGAGACCCTGGGCTATAGCCTTAGGTGATTTTCCGACCAAAAAAAAAAAAATTTCGGATGGGTCTCAGACCTTGCCAAAGGATGCTTTAGGTCATCTGAGCGGCCCGTAGCCGCTCGTTTTTCGATTTTGAGCAAGCCACGTCGGCCTGGAGACGGGCTCCCTAGCGCCTGGAGAGACAGGTGGTGGGAAAGGTCAGGGTCGGCTTCCAAGGAGACAAAGGTGGTGGAAAAGGTCAAGGGCGGCTTCCCAGGTGGTCGGAGGGTCAGGGTCGACCCGCCTGGCGAGTTTCAAGTCCTTACGAAAATATTTAAATTTCACGTTTTTGGAAGTCAGGTCGTCCTCGAACGGGCCCCCTTGCGCCCCGAGGACATTGTTAAAAAAGGTCAAGGCGGCTTCTGAGGTGGTTGGAGGGTCAAGGTCGACCCGCCTGGCGAGTTTCAAGTCCTTACGAAAATTTTCACTTTTGACCCCAGACGAGACCCTGGGCTATAGCCTTAGGTGATTTTCCGACCAAAAAAAAAAAAATTTCGGATGGGTCTCAGACCTTGCCAAAGGATGCTTTAGGTCATCTGAGCGGCCCGTAGCCGCTCGTTTTTCGATTTTGAGCAAGCCACGTCGGCCTGGAGACGGGCTCCCTAGCGCCTGGAGAGACAGGTGGTGGGAAAGGTCAGGGTCGGCTTCCAAGGAGACAAAGGTGGTGGAAAAGGTCAAGGGCGGCTTCCCAGGTGGTCGGAGGGTCAGGGTCGACCCGCCTGGCGAGTTTCAAGTCCTTACGAAAATATTTAAATTTCACGTTTTTGGAAGTCAGGTCGTCCTCGAACGGGCCCCCTTGCGCCCCGAGGACATTGTTAAAAAAGGTCAAGGCGGCTTCTGAGGTGGTTGGAGGGTCAAGGTCGACCCGCCTGGCGAGTTTCAAGTCCTTACGAAAATTTTCACTTTTGACCCCAGACGAGACCCTGGGCTATAGCCTTAGGTGATTTTCCGACCAAAAAAAAAAAAATTTCGGATGGGTCTCAGACCTTGCCAAAGGATGCTTTAGGTCATCTGAGCGGCCCGTAGCCGCTCGTTTTTCGATTTTGAGCAAGCCACGTCGGCCTGGAGACGGGCTCCCTAGCGCCTGGAGAGACAGGTGGTGGGAAAGGTCAGGGTCGGCTTCCAAGGAGACAAAGGTGGTGGAAAAGGTCAAGGGCGGCTTCCCAGGTGGTCGGAGGGTCAGGGTCGACCCGCCTGGCGAGTTTCAAGTCCTTACGAAAATATTTAAATTTCACGTTTTTGGAAGTCAGGTCGTCCTCGAACGGGCCCCCTTGCGCCCCGAGGACATTGTTAAAAAAGGTCAAGGCGGCTTCTGAGGTGGTTGGAGGGTCAAGGTCGACCCGCCTGGCGAGTTTCAAGTCCTTACGAAAATTTTCACTTTTGACCCCAGACGAGACCCTGGGCTATAGCCTTAGGTGATTTTCCGACCAAAAAAAAAAAAATTTCGGATGGGTCTCAGACCTTGCCAAAGGATGCTTTAGGTCATCTGAGCGGCCCGTAGCCGCTCGTTTTTCGATTTTGAGCAAGCCACGTCGGCCTGGAGACGGGCTCCCTAGCGCCTGGAGAGACAGGTGGTGGGAAAGGTCAGGGTCGGCTTCCAAGGAGACAAAGGTGGTGGAAAAGGCCAAGGGCGGCTTCCCAGGTGGTCGGAGGGTCAGGGTCGACCCGCCTGGCGAGTTTCAAGTCCTTACGAAAATATTTAAATTTCACGTTTTTGGAAGTCAGGTCGTCCTCGAACGGGCCCCCTTGCGCCCCGAGGACATTGTTAAAAAAGGTCAAGGCGGCTTCTGAGGTGGTTGGAGGGTCAAGGTCGACCCGCCTGGCGAGTTTCAAGTCCTTACGAAAATTTTCACTTTTGACCCCAGACGAGACCCTGGGCTATAGCCTTAGGTGATTTTCCGACCAAAAAAAAAAAAATTTCGGATGGGTCTCAGACCTTGCCAAAGGATGCTTTAGGTCATCTGAGCGGCCCGTAGCCGCTCGTTTTTCGATTTTGAGCAAGCCACGTCGGCCTGGAGACGGGCTCCCTAGCGCCTGGAGAGACAGGTGGTGGGAAAGGTCAGGGTCGGCTTCCAAGGAGACAAAGGTGGTGGAAAAGGTCAAGGGCGGCTTCCCAGGTGGTCGGAGGGTCAGGGTCGACCCGCCTGGCGAGTTTCAAGTCCTTACGAAAATATTTAAATTTCACGTTTTTGGAAGTCAGGTCGTCCTCGAACGGGCCCCCTTGCGCCCCGAGGACATTGTTAAAAAAGGTCAAGGCGGCTTCTGAGGTGGTTGGAGGGTCAAGGTCGACCCGCCTGGCGAGTTTCAAGTCCTTACGAAAATTTTCACTTTTGACCCCAGACGAGACCCTGGGCTATAGCCTTAGGTGATTTTCCGACCAAAAAAAAAAAAATTTCGGATGGGTCTCAGACCTTGCCAAAGGATGCTTTAGGTCATCTGAGCGGCCCGTAGCCGCTCGTTTTTCGATTTTGAGCAAGCCACGTCGGCCTGGAGACGGGCTCCCTAGCGCCTGGAGAGACAGGTGGTGGGAAAGGTCAGGGTCGGCTTCCAAGGAGACAAAGGTGGTGGAAAAGGTCAAGGGCGGCTTCCCAGGTGGTCGGAGGGTCAGGGTCGACCCGCCTGGCGAGTTTCAAGTCCTTACGAAAATATTTAAATTTCACGTTTTTGGAAGTCAGGTCGTCCTCGAACGGGCCCCCTTGCGCCCCGAGGACATTGTTAAAAAAGGTCAAGGCGGCTTCTGAGGTGGTTGGAGGGTCAAGGTCGACCCGCCTGGCGAGTTTCAAGTCCTTACGAAAATTTTCACTTTTGACCCCAGACGAGACCCTGGGCTATAGCCTTAGGTGATTTTCCGACCAAAAAAAAAAAAATTTCGGATGGGTCTCAGACCTTGCCAAAGGATGCTTTAGGTCATCTGAGCGGCCCGTAGCCGCTCGTTTTTCGATTTTGAGCAAGCCACGTCGGCCTGGAGACGGGCTCCCTAGCGCCTGGAGAGACAGGTGGTGGGAAAGGTCAGGGTCGGCTTCCAAGGAGACAAAGGTGGTGGAAAAGGTCAAGGGCGGCTTCCCAGGTGGTCGGAGGGTCAGGGTCGACCCGCCTGGCGAGTTTCAAGTCCTTACGAAAATATTTAAATTTCACGTTTTTGGAAGTCAGGTCGTCCTCGAACGGGCCCCCTTGCGCCCCGAGGACATTGTTAAAAAAGGTCAAGGCGGCTTCTGAGGTGGTTGGAGGGTCAAGGTCGACCCGCCTGGCGAGTTTCAAGTCCTTACGAAAATTTTCACTTTTGACCCCAGACGAGACCCTGGGCTATAGCCTTAGGTGATTTTCCGACCAAAAAAAAAAAAATTTCGGATGGGTCTCAGACCTTGCCAAAGGATGCTTTAGGTCATCTGAGCGGCCCGTAGCCGCTCGTTTTTCGATTTTGAGCAAGCCACGTCGGCCTGGAGACGGGCTCCCTAGCGCCTGGAGAGACAGGTGGTGGGAAAGGTCAGGGTCGGCTTCCAAGGAGACAAAGGTGGTGGAAAAGGTCAAGGGCGGCTTCCCAGGTGGTCGGAGGGTCAGGGTCGACCCGCCTGGCGAGTTTCAAGTCCTTACGAAAATATTTAAATTTCACGTTTTTGGAAGTCAGGTCGTCCTCGAACGGGCCCCCTTGCGCCCCGAGGACATTGTTAAAAAAGGTCAAGGCGGCTTCTGAGGTGGTTGGAGGGTCAAGGTCGACCCGCCTGGCGAGTTTCAAGTCCTTACGAAAATTTTCACTTTTGACCCCAGACGAGACCCTGGGCTATAGCCTTAGGTGATTTTCCGACCAAAAAAAAAAAAATTTCGGATGGGTCTCAGACCTTGCCAAAGGATGCTTTAGGTCATCTGAGCGGCCCGTAGCCGCTCGTTTTTCGATTTTGAGCAAGCCACGTCGGCCTGGAGACGGGCTCCCTAGCGCCTGGAGAGACAGGTGGTGGGAAAGGTCAGGGTCGGCTTCCAAGGAGACAAAGGTGGTGGAAAAGGTCAAGGGCGGCTTCCCAGGTGGTCGGAGGGTCAGGGTCGACCCGCCTGGCGAGTTTCAAGTCCTTACGAAAATATTTAAATTTCACGTTTTTGGAAGTCAGGTCGTCCTCGAACGGGCCCCCTTGCGCCCCGAGGACATTGTTAAAAAAGGTCAAGGCGGCTTCTGAGGTGGTTGGAGGGTCAAGGTCGACCCGCCTGGCGAGTTTCAAGTCCTTACGAAAATTTTCACTTTTGACCCCAGACGAGACCCTGGGCTATAGCCTTAGGTGATTTTCCGACCAAAAAAAAAAAAATTTCGGATGGGTCTCAGACCTTGCCAAAGGATGCTTTAGGTCATCTGAGCGGCCCGTAGCCGCTCGTTTTTCGATTTTGAGCAAGCCACGTCGGCCTGGAGACGGGCTCCCTAGCGCCTGGAGAGACAGGTGGTGGGAAAGGTCAGGGTCGGCTTCCAAGGAGACAAAGGTGGTGGAAAAGGTCAAGGGCGGCTTCCCAGGTGGTCGGAGGGTCAGGGTCGACCCGCCTGGCGAGTTTCAAGTCCTTACGAAAATATTTAAATTTCACGTTTTTGGAAGTCAGGTCGTCCTCGAACGGGCCCCCTTGCGCCCCGAGGACATTGTTAAAAAAGGTCAAGGCGGCTTCTGAGGTGGTTGGAGGGTCAAGGTCGACCCGCCTGGCGAGTTTCAAGTCCTTACGAAAATTTTCACTTTTGACCCCAGACGAGACCCTGGGCTATAGCCTTAGGTGATTTTCCGACCAAAAAAAAAAAAATTTCGGATGGGTCTCAGACCTTGCCAAAGGATGCTTTAGGTCATCTGAGCGGCCCGTAGCCGCTCGTTTTTCGATTTTGAGCAAGCCACGTCGGCCTGGAGACGGGCTCCCTAGCGCCTGGAGAGACAGGTGGTGGGAAAGGTCAGGGTCGGCTTCCAAGGAGACAAAGGTGGTGGAAAAGGTCAAGGGCGGCTTCCCAGGTGGTCGGAGGGTCAGGGTCGACCCGCCTGGCGAGTTTCAAGTCCTTACGAAAATATTTAAATTTCACGTTTTTGGAAGTCAGGTCGTCCTCGAACGGGCCCCCTTGCGCCCCGAGGACATTGTTAAAAAAGGTCAAGGCGGCTTCTGAGGTGGTTGGAGGGTCAAGGTCAACCCGCCTGGCGAGTTTCAAGTCCTTACGAAAATTTTCACTTTTGACCCCAGACGAGACCCTGGGCTATAGCCTTAGGTGATTTTCCGACCAAAA
Organism: Haliotis rufescens; assembly: GCF_023055435.1. NCBI lineage: Eukaryota > Metazoa > Mollusca > Gastropoda > Lepetellida > Haliotidae > Haliotis > Haliotis rufescens. Next base: position 61,194 of record NW_025963905.1, read on the forward strand.
AAAAAAAAATTTCGGATGGGTCTCAGACCTTGCCAAAGGATGCTTTAGGTCATCAGAGCGGCCCGTAGCCGCTCGTTTTTCGATTTTGAGCAAGCCACGTCGGCCTGGAGACGGGCTCCCTAGCGCCTGGAGAGACAGGTGGTGGGAAAGGTCAGGGTCGGCTTCCAAGGAGACAAAGGTGGTGGAAAAGGTCAAGGGCGGCTTCCCAGGTGGTCGGAGGGTCAGGGTCGACCCGCCTGGCGAGTTTCAAGTCCTTACGAAAATATTTAAATTTCACGTTTTTGGAAGTCAGGTCGTCCTCGAACGGGCCCCCTTGCGCCCCGAGGACATTGTTAAAAAAGGTCAAGGCGGCTTCTGAGGTGGTTGGAGGGTCAAGGTCGACCCGCCTGGCGAGTTTCAAGTCCTTACGAAAATTTTCACTTTTGACCCCAGACGAGACCCTGGGCTATAGCCTTAGGTGATTTTCCGACCAAAAAAAAAAAAAATTTCGGATGGGTCTCAGACCTTGCCAAAGGATGCTTTAGGTCATCTGAGCGGCCCGTAGCCGCTCGTTTTTCGATTTTGAGCAAGCCACGTCGGCCTGGAGACGGGCTCCCTAGCGCCTGGAGAGACAGGTGGTGGGAAAGGTCAGGGTCGGCTTCCAAGGAGACAAAGGTGGTGGAAAAGGTCAAGGGCGGCTTCCCAGGTGGTCGGAGGGTCAGGGTCGACCCGCCTGGCGAGTTTCAAGTCCTTACGAAAATATTTAAATTTCACGTTTTTGGAAGTCAGGTCGTCCTCGAACGGGCCCCCTTGCGCCCCGAGGACATTGTTAAAAAAGGTCAAGGCGGCTTCTGAGGTGGTTGGAGGGTCAAGGTCGACCCGCCTGGCGAGTTTCAAGTCCTTACGAAAATTTTCACTTTTGACCCCAGACGAGACCCTGGGCTATAGCCTTAGGTGATTTTCCGACCAAAAAAAAAAAAATTTCGGATGGGTCTCAGACCTTGCCAAAGGATGCTTTAGGTCATCTGAGCGGCCCGTAGCCGCTCGTTTTTCGATTTTGAGCAAGCCACGTCGGCCTGGAGACGGGCTCCCTAGCGCCTGGAGAGACAGGTGGTGGGAAAGGTCAGGGTCGGCTTCCAAGGAGACAAAGGTGGTGGAAAAGGTCAAGGGCGGCTTCCCAGGTGGTCGGAGGGTCAGGGTCGACCCGCCTGGCGAGTTTCAAGTCCTTACGAAAATATTTAAATTTCACGTTTTTGGAAGTCAGGTCGTCCTCGAACGGGCCCCCTTGCGCCCCGAGGACATTGTTAAAAAAGGTCAAGGCGGCTTCTGAGGTGGTTGGAGGGTCAAGGTCGACCCGCCTGGCGAGTTTCAAGTCCTTACGAAAATGTTCACTTTTGACCCCAGACGAGACCCTGGGCTATAGCCTTAGGTGATTTTCCGACCAAAAAAAAAAAAATTTCGGATGGGTCTCAGACCTTGCCAAAGGATGCTTTAGGTCATCTGAGCGGCCCGTAGCCGCTCGTTTTTCGATTTTGAGCAAGCCACGTCGGCCTGGAGACGGGCTCCCTAGCGCCTGGAGAGACAGGTGGTGGGAAAGGTCAGGGTCGGCTTCCAAGGAGACAAAGGTGGTGGAAAAGGTCAAGGGCGGCTTCCCAGGTGGTCGGAGGGTCAGGGTCGACCCGCCTGGCGAGTTTCAAGTCCTTACGAAAATATTTAAATTTCACGTTTTTGGAAGTCAGGTCGTCCTCGAACGGGCCCCCTTGCGCCCCGAGGACATTGTTAAAAAAGGTCAAGGCGGCTTCTGAGGTGGTTGGAGGGTCAAGGTCGACCCGCCTGGCGAGTTTCAAGTCCTTACGAAAATTTTCACTTTTGACCCCAGACGAGACCCTGGGCTATAGCCTTAGGTGATTTTCCGACCAAAAAAAAAAAAATTTCGGATGGGTCTCAGACCTTGCCAAAGGATGCTTTAGGTCATCTGAGCGGCCCGTAGCCGCTCGTTTTTCGATTTTGAGCAAGCCACGTCGGCCTGGAGACGGGCTCCCTAGCGCCTGGAGAGACAGGTGGTGGGAAAGGTCAGGGTCGGCTTCCAAGGAGACAAAGGTGGTGGAAAAGGTCAAGGGCGGCTTCCCAGGTGGTCGGAGGGTCAGGGTCGACCCGCCTGGCGAGTTTCAAGTCCTTACGAAAATATTTAAATTTCACGTTTTTGGAAGTCAGGTCGTCCTCGAACGGGCCCCCTTGCGCCCCGAGGACATTGTTAAAAAAGGTCAAGGCGGCTTCTGAGGTGGTTGGAGGGTCAAGGTCGACCCGCCTGGCGAGTTTCAAGTCCTTACGAAAATTTTCACTTTTGACCCCAGACGAGACCCTGGGCTATAGCCTTAGGTGATTTTCCGACCAAAAAAAAAAAAATTTCGGATGGGTCTCAGACCTTGCCAAAGGATGCTTTAGGTCATCTGAGCGGCCCGTAGCCGCTCGTTTTTCGATTTTGAGCAAGCCACGTCGGCCTGGAGACGGGCTCCCTAGCGCCTGGAGAGACAGGTGGTGGGAAAGGTCAGGGTCGGCTTCCAAGGAGACAAAGGTGGTGGAAAAGGTCAAGGGCGGCTTCCCAGGTGGTCGGAGGGTCAGGGTCGACCCGCCTGGCGAGTTTCAAGTCCTTACGAAAATATTTAAATTTCACGTTTTTGGAAGTCAGGTCGTCCTCGAACGGGCCCCATTGCGCCCCGAGGACATTGTTAAAAAAGGTCAAGGCGGCTTCTGAGGTGGTTGGAGGGTCAAGGTCGACCCGCCTGGCGAGTTTCAAGTCCTTACGAAAATTTTCACTTTTGACCCCAGACGAGACCCTGGGCTATAGCCTTAGGTGATTTTCCGACCAAAAAAAAAAAAATTTCGGATGGGTCTCAGACCTTGCCAAAGGATGCTTTAGGTCATCTGAGCGGCCCGTAGCCGCTCGTTTTTCGATTTTGAGCAAGCCACGTCGGCCTGGAGACGGGCTCCCTAGCGCCTGGAGAGACAGGTGGTGGGAAAGGTCAGGGTCGGCTTCCAAGGAGACAAAGGTGGTGGAAAAGGTCAAGGGCGGCTTCCCAGGTGGTCGGAGGGTCAGGGTCGACCCGCCTGGCGAGTTTCAAGTCCTTACGAAAATATTTAAATTTCACGTTTTTGGAAGTCAGGTCGTCCTCGAACGGGCCCCCTTGCGCCCCGAGGACATTGTTAAAAAAGGTCAAGGCGGCTTCTGAGGTGGTTGGAGGGTCAAGGTCGACCCGCCTGGCGAGTTTCAAGTCCTTACGAAAATTTTCACTTTTGACCCCAGACGAGACCCTGGGCTATAGCCTTAGGTGATTTTCCGACCAAAAAAAAAAAAATTTCGGATGGGTCTCAGACCTTGCCAAAGGATGCTTTAGGTCATCTGAGCGGCCCGTAGCCGCTCGTTTTTCGATTTTGAGCAAGCCACGTCGGCCTGGAGACGGGCTCCCTAGCGCCTGGAGAGACAGGTGGTGGGAAAGGTCAGGGTCGGCTTCCAAGGAGACAAAGGTGGTGGAAAAGGTCAAGGGCGGCTTCCCAGGTGGTCGGAGGGTCAGGGTCGACCCGCCTGGCGAGTTTCAAGTCCTTACGAAAATATTTAAATTTCACGTTTTTGGAAGTCAGGTCGTCCTCGAACGGGCCCCCTTGCGCCCCGAGGACATTGTTAAAAAAGGTCAAGGCGGCTTCTGAGGTGGTTGGAGGGTCAAGGTCGACCCGCCTGGCGAGTTTCAAGTCCTTACGAAAATTTTCACTTTTGACCCCAGACGAGACCCTGGGCTATAGCCTTAGGTGATTTTCCGACCAAAAAAAAAAAAATTTCGGATGGGTCTCAGACCTTGCCAAAGGATGCTTTAGGTCATCTGAGCGGCCCGTAGCCGCTCGTTTTTCGATTTTGAGCAAGCCACGTCGGCCTGGAGACGGGCTCCCTAGCGCCTGGAGAGACAGGTGGTGGGAAAGGTCAGGGTCGGCTTCCAAGGAGACAAAGGTGGTGGAAAAGGTCAAGGGCGGCTTCCCAGGTGGTCGGAGGGTCAGGGTCGACCCGCCTGGCGAGTTTCAAGTCCTTACGAAAATATTTAAATTTCACGTTTTTGGAAGTCAGGTCGTCCTCGAACGGGCCCCCTTGCGCCCCGAGGACATTGTTAAAAAAGGTCAAGGCGGCTTCTGAGGTGGTTGGAGGGTCAAGGTCGACCCGCCTGGCGAGTTTCAAGTCCTTACGAAAATTTTCACTTTTGACCCCAGACGAGACCCTGGGCTATAGCCTTAGGTGATTTTCCGACCAAAAAAAAAAAAATTTCGGATGGGTCTCAGACCTTGCCAAAGGATGCTTTAGGTCATCTGAGCGGCCCGTAGCCGCTCGTTTTTCGATTTTGAGCAAGCCACGTCGGCCTGGAGACGGGCTCCCTAGCGCCTGGAGAGACAGGTGGTGGGAAAGGTCAGGGTCGGCTTCCAAGGAGACAAAGGTGGTGGAAAAGGTCAAGGGCGGCTTCCCAGGTGGTCGGAGGGTCAGGGTCGACCCGCCTGGCGAGTTTCAAGTCCTTACGAAAATATTTAAATTTCACGTTTTTGGAAGTCAGGTCGTCCTCGAACGGGCCCCCTTGCGCCCCGAGGACATTGTTAAAAAAGGTCAAGGCGGCTTCTGAGGTGGTTGGAGGGTCAAGGTCGACCCGCCTGGCGAGTTTCAAGTCCTTACGAAAATTTTCACTTTTGACCCCAGACGAGACCCTGGGCTATAGCCTTAGGTGATTTTCCGACCAAAAAAAAAAAAATTTCGGATGGGTCTCAGACCTTGCCAAAGGATGCTTTAGGTCATCTGAGCGGCCCGTAGCCGCTCGTTTTTCGATTTTGAGCAAGCCACGTCGGCCTGGAGACGGGCTCCCTAGCGCCTGGAGAGACAGGTGGTGGGAAAGGTCAGGGTCGGCTTCCAAGGAGACAAAGGTGGTGGAAAAGGTCAAGGGCGGCTTCCCAGGTGGTCGGAGGGTCAGGGTCGACCCGCCTGGCGAGTTTCAAGTCCTTACGAAAATATTTAAATTTCACGTTTTTGGAAGTCAGGTCGTCCTCGAACGGGCCCCCTTGCGCCCCGAGGACATTGTTAAAAAAGGTCAAGGCGGCTTCTGAGGTGGTTGGAGGGTCAAGGTCGACCCGCCTGGCGAGTTTCAAGTCCTTACGAAAATTTTCACTTTTGACCCCAGACGAGACCCTGGGCTATAGCCTTAGGTGATTTTCCGACCAAAAAAAAAAAAATTTCGGATGGGTCTCAGACCTTGCCAAAGGATGCTTTAGGTCATCTGAGCGGCCCGTAGCCGCTCGTTTTTCGATTTTGAGCAAGCCACGTCGGCCTGGAGACGGGCTCCCTAGCGCCTGGAGAGACAGGTGGTGGGAAAGGTCAGGGTCGGCTTCCAAGGAGACAAAGGTGGTGGAAAAGGTCAAGGGCGGCTTCCCAGGTGGTCGGAGGGTCAGGGTCGACCCGCCTGGCGAGTTTCAAGTCCTTACGAAAATATTTAAATTTCACGTTTTTGGAAGTCAGGTCGTCCTCGAACGGGCCCCCTTGCGCCCCGAGGACATTGTTAAAAAAGGTCAAGGCGGCTTCTGAGGTGGTTGGAGGGTCAAGGTCGACCCGCCTGGCGAGTTTCAAGTCCTTACGAAAATTTTCACTTTTGACCCCAGACGAGACCCTGGGCTATAGCCTTAGGTGATTTTCCGACCAAAAAAAAAAAAATTTCGGATGGGTCTCAGACCTTGCCAAAGGATGCTTTAGGTCATCTGAGCGGCCCGTAGCCGCTCGTTTTTCGATTTTGAGCAAGCCACGTCGGCCTGGAGACGGGCTCCCTAGCGCCTGGAGAGACAGGTGGTGGGAAAGGTCAGGGTCGGCTTCCAAGGAGACAAAGGTGGTGGAAAAGGTCAAGGGCGGCTTCCCAGGTGGTCGGAGGGTCAGGGTCGACCCGCCTGGCGAGTTTCAAGTCCTTACGAAAATATTTAAATTTCACGTTTTTGGAAGTCAGGTCGTCCTCGAACGGGCCCCCTTGCGCCCCGAGGACATTGTTAAAAAAGGTCAAGGCGGCTTCTGAGGTGGTTGGAGGGTCAAGGTCGACCCGCCTGGCGAGTTTCAAGTCCTTACGAAAATTTTCACTTTTGACCCCAGACGAGACCCTGGGCTATAGCCTTAGGTGATTTTCCGACCAAAAAAAAAAAAATTTCGGATGGGTCTCAGACCTTGCCAAAGGATGCTTTAGGTCATCTGAGCGGCCCGTAGCCGCTCGTTTTTCGATTTTGAGCAAGCCACGTCGGCCTGGAGACGGGCTCCCTAGCGCCTGGAGAGACAGGTGGTGGGAAAGGTCAGGGTCGGCTTCCAAGGAGACAAAGGTGGTGGAAAAGGTCAAGGGCGGCTTCCCAGGTGGTCGGAGGGTCAGGGTCGACCCGCCTGGCGAGTTTCAAGTCCTTACGAAAATATTTAAATTTCACGTTTTTGGAAGTCAGGTCGTCCTCGAACGGGCCCCCTTGCGCCCCGAGGACATTGTTAAAAAAGGTCAAGGCGGCTTCTGAGGTGGTTGGAGGGTCAAGGTCGACCCGCCTGGCGAGTTTCAAGTCCTTACGAAAATTTTCACTTTTGACCCCAGACGAGACCCTGGGCTATAGCCTTAGGTGATTTTCCGACCAAAAAAAAAAAAATTTCGGATGGGTCTCAGACCTTGCCAAAGGATGCTTTAGGTCATCTGAGCGGCCCGTAGCCGCTCGTTTTTCGATTTTGAGCAAGCCACGTCGGCCTGGAGACGGGCTCCCTAGCGCCTGGAGAGACAGGTGGTGGGAAAGGTCAGGGTCGGCTTCCAAGGAGACAAAGGTGGTGGAAAAGGTCAAGGGCGGCTTCCCAGGTGGTCGGAGGGTCAGGGTCGACCCGCCTGGCGAGTTTCAAGTCCTTACGAAAATATTTAAATTTCACGTTTTTGGAAGTCAGGTCGTCCTCGAACGGGCCCCCTTGCGCCCCGAGGACATTGTTAAAAAAGGTCAAGGCGGCTTCTGAGGTGGTTGGAGGGTCAAGGTCGACCCGCCTGGCGAGTTTCAAGTCCTTACGAAAATTTTCACTTTTGACCCCAGACGAGACCCTGGGCTATAGCCTTAGGTGATTTTCCGACCAAAAAAAAAAAAATTTCGGATGGGTCTCAGACCTTGCCAAAGGATGCTTTAGGTCATCTGAGCGGCCCGTAGCCGCTCGTTTTTCGATTTTGAGCAAGCCACGTCGGCCTGGAGACGGGCTCCCTAGCGCCTGGAGAGACAGGTGGTGGGAAAGGTCAGGGTCGGCTTCCAAGGAGACAAAGGTGGTGGAAAAGGTCAAGGGCGGCTTCCCAGGTGGTCGGAGGGTCAGGGTCGACCCGCCTGGCGAGTTTCAAGTCCTTACGAAAATATTTAAATTTCACGTTTTTGGAAGTCAGGTCGTCCTCGAACGGGCCCCCTTGCGCCCCGAGGACATTGTTAAAAAAGGTCAAGGCGGCTTCTGAGGTGGTTGGAGGGTCAAGGTCGACCCGCCTGGCGAGTTTCAAGTCCTTACGAAAATGTTCACTTTTGACCCCAGACGAGACCCTGGGCTATAGCCTTAGGTGATTTTCCGACCAAAAAAAAAAAAATTTCGGATGGGTCTCAGACCTTGCCAAAGGATGCTTTAGGTCATCTGAGCGGCCCGTAGCCGCTCGTTTTTCGATTTTGAGCAAGCCACGTCGGCCTGGAGACGGGCTCCCTAGCGCCTGGAGAGACAGGTGGTGGGAAAGGTCAGGGTCGGCTTCCAAGGAGACAAAGGTGGTGGAAAAGGTCAAGGGCGGCTTCCCAGGTGGTCGGAGGGTCAGGGTCGACCCGCCTGGCGAGTTTCAAGTCCTTACGAAAATATTTAAATTTCACGTTTTTGGAAGTCAGGTCGTCCTCGAACGGGCCCCCTTGCGCCCCGAGGACATTGTTAAAAAAGGTCAAGGCGGCTTCTGAGGTGGTTGGAGGGTCAAGGTCGACCCGCCTGGCGAGTTTCAAGTCCTTACGAAAATTTTCACTTTTGACCCCAGACGAGACCCTGGGCTATAGCCTTAGGTGATTTTCCGACCAAAAAAAAAAAAATTTCGGATGGGTCTCAGACCTTGCCAAAGGATGCTTTAGGTCATCTGAGCGGCCCGTAGCCGCTCGTTTTTCGATTTTGAGCAAGCCACGTCGGCCTGGAGACGGGCTCCCTAGCGCCTGGAGAGACAGGTGGTGGGAAAGGTCAGGGTCGGCTTCCAAGGAGACAAAGGTGGTGGAAAAGGTCAAGGGCGGCTTCCCAGGTGGTCGGAGGGTCAGGGTCGACCCGCCTGGCGAGTTTCAAGTCCTTACGAAAATATTTAAATTTCACGTTTTTGGAAGTCAGGTCGTCCTCGAACGGGCCCCCTTGCGCCCCGAGGACATTGTTAAAAAAGGTCAAGGCGGCTTCTGAGGTGGTTGGAGGGTCAAGGTCGACCCGCCTGGCGAGTTTCAAGTCCTTACGAAAATTTTCACTTTTGACCCCAGACGAGACCCTGGGCTATATAGCCTTAGGTGATTTTCCGACCAAAAAAAAAAAAATTTCGGATGGGTCTCAGACCTTGCCAAAGGATGCTTTAGGTCATCTGAGCGGCCCGTAGCCGCTCGTTTTTCGATTTTGAGCAAGCCACGTCGGCCTGGAGACGGGCTCCCTAGCGCCTGGAGAGACAGGTGGTGGGAAAGGTCAGGGTCGGCTTCCAAGGAGACAAAGGTGGTGGAAAAGGTCAAGGGCGGCTTCCCAGGTGGTCGGAGGGTCAGGGTCGACCCGCCTGGCGAGTTTCAAGTCCTTACGAAAATATTTAAATTTCACGTTTTTGGAAGTCAGGTCGTCCTCGAACGGGCCCCCTTGCGCCCCGAGGACATTGTTAAAAAAGGTCAAGGCGGCTTCTGAGGTGGTTGGAGGGTCAAGGTCGACCCGCCTGGCGAGTTTCAAGTCCTTACGAAAATTTTCACTTTTGACCCCAGACGAGACCCTGGGCTATAGCCTTAGGTGATTTTCCGACCAAAAAAAAAAAAATTTCGGATGGGTCTCAGACCTTGCCAAAGGATGCTTTAGGTCATCTGAGCGGCCCGTAGCCGCTCGTTTTTCGATTTTGAGCAAGCCACGTCGGCCTGGAGACGGGCTCCCTAGCGCCTGGAGAGACAGGTGGTGGGAAAGGTCAGGGTCGGCTTCCAAGGAGACAAAGGTGGTGGAAAAGGTCAAGGGCGGCTTCCCAGGTGGTCGGAGGGTCAGGGTCGACCCGCCTGGCGAGTTTCAAGTCCTTACGAAAATATTTAAATTTCACGTTTTTGGAAGTCAGGTCGTCCTCGAACGGGCCCCCTTGCGCCCCGAGGACATTGTTAAAAAAGGTCAAGGCGGCTTCTGAGGTGGTTGGAGGGTCAAGGTCGACCCGCCTGGCGAGTTTCAAGTCCTTACGAAAATTTTCACTTTTGACCCCAGACGAGACCCTGGGCTATAGCCTTAGGTGATTTTCCGACCAAAAAAAAAAAAATTTCGGATGGGTCTCAGACCTTGCCAAAGGATGCTTTAGGTCATCTGAGCGGCCCGTAGCCGCTCGTTTTTCGATTTTGAGCAAGCCACGTCGGCCTGGAGACGGGCTCCCTAGCGCCTGGAGAGACAGGTGGTGGGAAAGGTCAGGGTCGGCTTCCAAGGAGACAAAGGTGGTGGAAAAGGTCAAGGGCGGCTTCCCAGGTGGTCGGAGGGTCAGGGTCGACCCGCCTGGCGAGTTTCAAGTCCTTACGAAAATATTTAAATTTCACGTTTTTGGAAGTCAGGTCGTCCTCGAACGGGCCCCCTTGCGCCCCGAGGACATTGTTAAAAAAGGTCAAGGCGGCTTCTGAGGTGGTTGGAGGGTCAAGGTCGACCCGCCTGGCGAGTTTCAAGTCCTTACGAAAATTTTCACTTTTGACCCCAGACGAGACCCTGGGCTATAGCCTTAGGTGATTTTCCGACCAAAAAAAAAAAAATTTCGGATGGGTCTCAGACCTTGCCAAAGGATGCTTTAGGTCATCTGAGCGGCCCGTAGCCGCTCGTTTTTCGATTTTGAGCAAGCCACGTCGGCCTGGAGACGGGCTCCCTAGCGCCTGGAGAGACAGGTGGTGGGAAAGGTCAGGGTCGGCTTCCAAGGAGACAAAGGTGGTGGAAAAGGTCAAGGGCGGCTTCCCAGGTGGTCGGAGGGTCAGGGTCGACCCGCCTGGCGAGTTTCAAGTCCTTACGAAAATATTTAAATTTCACGTTTTTGGAAGTCAGGTCGTCCTCGAACGGGCCCCCTTGCGCCCCGAGGACATTGTTAAAAAAGGTCAAGGCGGCTTCTGAGGTGGTTGGAGGGTCAAGGTCGACCCGCCTGGCGAGTTTCAAGTCCTTACGAAAATTTTCACTTTTGACCCCAGACGAGACCCTGGGCTATATAGCCTTAGGTGATTTTCCGACCAAAAAAAAAAAAATTTCGGATGGGTCTCAGACCTTGCCAAAGGATGCTTTAGGTCATCTGAGCGGCCCGTAGCCGCTCGTTTTTCGATTTTGAGCAAGCCACGTCGGCCTGGAGACGGGCTCCCTAGCGCCTGGAGAGACAGGTGGTGGGAAAGGTCAGGGTCGGCTTCCAAGGAGACAAAGGTGGTGGAAAAGGTCAAGGGCGGCTTCCCAGGTGGTCGGAGGGTCAGGGTCGACCCGCCTGGCGAGTTTCAAGTCCTTACGAAAATATTTAAATTTCACGTTTTTGGAAGTCAGGTCGTCCTCGAACGGGCCCCCTTGCGCCCCGAGGACATTGTTAAAAAAGGTCAAGGCGGCTTCTGAGGTGGTTGGAGGGTCAAGGTCGACCCGCCTGGCGAGTTTCAAGTCCTTACGAAAATTTTCACTTTTGACCCCAGACGAGACCCTGGGCTATAGCCTTAGGTGATTTTCCGACCAAAAAAAAAAAAATTTCGGATGGGTCTCAGACCTTGCCAAAGGATGCTTTAGGTCATCTGAGCGGCCCGTAGCCGCTCGTTTTTCGATTTTGAGCAAGCCACGTCGGCCTGGAGACGGGCTCCCTAGCGCCTGGAGAGACAGGTGGTGGGAAAGGTCAGGGTCGGCTTCCAAGGAGACAAAGGTGGTGGAAAAGGTCAAGGGCGGCTTCCCAGGTGGTCGGAGGGTCAGGGTCGACCCGCCTGGCGAGTTTCAAGTCCTTACGAAAATATTTAAATTTCACGTTTTTGGAAGTCAGGTCGTCCTCGAACGGGCCCCCTTGCGCCCCGAGGACATTGTTAAAAAAGGTCAAGGCGGCTTCTGAGGTGGTTGGAGGGTCAAGGTCGACCCGCCTGGCGAGTTTCAAGTCCTTACGAAAATTTTCACTTTTGACCCCAGACGAGACCCTGGGCTATAGCCTTAGGTGATTTTCCGACCAAAAAAAAAAAAATTTCGGATGGGTCTCAGACCTTGCCAAAGGATGCTTTAGGTCATCTGAGCGGCCCGTAGCCGCTCGTTTTTCGATTTTGAGCAAGCCACGTCGGCCTGGAGACGGGCTCCCTAGCGCCTGGAGAGACAGGTGGTGGGAAAGGTCAGGGTCGGCTTCCAAGGAGACAAAGGTGGTGGAAAAGGTCAAGGGCGGCTTCCCAGGTGGTCGGAGGGTCAGGGTCGACCCGCCTGGCGAGTTTCAAGTCCTTACGAAAATATTTAAATTTCACGTTTTTGGAAGTCAGGTCGTCCTCGAACGGGCCCCCTTGCGCCCCGAGGACATTGTTAAAAAAGGTCAAGGCGGCTTCTGAGGTGGTTGGAGGGTCAAGGTCGACCCGCCTGGCGAGTTTCAAGTCCTTACGAAAATTTTCACTTTTGACCCCAGACGAGACCCTGGGCTATAGCCTTAGGTGATTTTCCGACCAAAAAAAAAAAAATTTCGGATGGGTCTCAGACCTTGCCAAAGGATGCTTTAGGTCATCTGAGCGGCCCGTAGCCGCTCGTTTTTCGATTTTGAGCAAGCCACGTCGGCCTGGAGACGGGCTCCCTAGCGCCTGGAGAGACAGGTGGTGGGAAAGGTCAGGGTCGGCTTCCAAGGAGACAAAGGTGGTGGAAAAGGTCAAGGGCGGCTTCCCAGGTGGTCGGAGGGTCAGGGTCGACCCGCCTGGCGAGTTTCAAGTCCTTACGAAAATATTTAAATTTCACGTTTTTGGAAGTCAGGTCGTCCTCGAACGGGCCCCCTTGCGCCCCGAGGACATTGTTAAAAAAGGTCAAGGCGGCTTCTGAGGTGGTTGGAGGGTCAAGGTCGACCCGCCTGGCGAGTTTCAAGTCCTTACGAAAATTTTCACTTTTGACCCCAGACGAGACCCTGGGCTATAGCCTTAGGTGATTTTCCGACCAAAAAAAAAAAAATTTCGGATGGGTCTCAGACCTTGCCAAAGGATGCTTTAGGTCATCTGAGCGGCCCGTAGCCGCTCGTTTTTCGATTTTGAGCAAGCCACGTCGGCCTGGAGACGGGCTCCCTAGCGCCTGGAGAGACAGGTGGTGGGAAAGGTCAGGGTCGGCTTCCAAGGAGACAAAGGTGGTGGAAAAGGTCAAGGGCGGCTTCCCAGGTGGTCGGAGGGTCAGGGTCGACCCGCCTGGCGAGTTTCAAGTCCTTACGAAAATATTTAAATTTCACGTTTTTGGAAGTCAGGTCGTCCTCGAACGGGCCCCCTTGCGCCCCGAGGACATTGTTAAAAAAGGTCAAGGCGGCTTCTGAGGTGGTTGGAGGGTCAAGGTCGACCCGCCTGGCGAGTTTCAAGTCCTTACGAAAATTTTCACTTTTGACCCCAGACGAGACCCTGGGCTATAGCCTTAGGTGATTTTCCGACCAAAAAAAAAAAAATTTCGGATGGGTCTCAGACCTTGCCAAAGGATGCTTTAGGTCATCTGAGCGGCCCGTAGCCGCTCGTTTTTCGATTTTGAGCAAGCCACGTCGGCCTGGAGACGGGCTCCCTAGCGCCTGGAGAGACAGGTGGTGGGAAAGGTCAGGGTCGGCTTCCAAGGAGACAAAGGTGGTGGAAAAGGTCAAGGGCGGCTTCCCAGGTGGTCGGAGGGTCAGGGTCGACCCGCCTGGCGAGTTTCAAGTCCTTACGAAAATATTTAAATTTCACGTTTTTGGAAGTCAGGTCGTCCTCGAACGGGCCCCCTTGCGCCCCGAGGACATTGTTAAAAAAGGTCAAGGCGGCTTCTGAGGTGGTTGGAGGGTCAAGGTCGACCCGCCTGGCGAGTTTCAAGTCCTTACGAAAATTTTCACTTTTGACCCCAGACGAGACCCTGGGCTATAGCCTTAGGTGATTTTCCGACCAAAAAAAAAAAAATTTCGGATGGGTCTCAGACCTTGCCAAAGGATGCTTTAGGTCATCTGAGCGGCCCGTAGCCGCTCGTTTTTCGATTTTGAGCAAGCCACGTCGGCCTGGAGACGGGCTCCCTAGCGCCTGGAGAGACAGGTGGTGGGAAAGGTCAGGGTCGGCTTCCAAGGAGACAAAGGTGGTGGAAAAGGTCAAGGGCGGCTTCCCAGGTGGTCGGAGGGTCAGGGTCGACCCGCCTGGCGAGTTTCAAGTCCTTACGAAAATATTTAAATTTCACGTTTTTGGAAGTCAGGTCGTCCTCGAACGGGCCCCCTTGCGCCCCGAGGACATTGTTAAAAAAGGTCAAGGCGGCTTCTGAGGTGGTTGGAGGGTCAAGGTCGACCCGCCTGGCGAGTTTCAAGTCCTTACGAAAATTTTCACTTTTGACCCCAGACGAGACCCTGGGCTATAGCCTTAGGTGATTTTCCGACCAAAAAAAAAAAAATTTCGGATGGGTCTCAGACCTTGCCAAAGGATGCTTTAGGTCATCTGAGCGGCCCGTAGCCGCTCGTTTTTCGATTTTGAGCAAGCCACGTCGGCCTGGAGACGGGCTCCCTAGCGCCTGGAGAGACAGGTGGTGGGAAAGGTCAGGGTCGGCTTCCAAGGAGACAAAGGTGGTGGAAAAGGTCAAGGGCGGCTTCCCAGGTGGTCGGAGGGTCAGGGTCGACCCGCCTGGCGAGTTTCAAGTCCTTACGAAAATATTTAAATTTCACGTTTTTGGAAGTCAGGTCGTCCTCGAACGGGCCCCCTTGCGCCCCGAGGACATTGTTAAAAAAGGTCAAGGCGGCTTCTGAGGTGGTTGGAGGGTCAAGGTCGACCCGCCTGGCGAGTTTCAAGTCCTTACGAAAATTTTCACTTTTGACCCCAGACGAGACC
>NW_025963906.1:0-73484 GCF_023055435.1 Haliotis rufescens
GTAGGAGTCTCAGACTTGGCTGGTCGACTCCTCAGGTCATTTGGGACATACTGAACTGAACATTTTTCACTTTGGAGCCAATGTTGAGATCGTCTTTGATCGCCCATAGCTCCACTCCCAGGGGTGAGCGGGGGTCAAGGACGGTGAAAACGTGACCTCCAGGTCAAGGTCTACCCGCATGCAAAGTTTCAAATCGCTGCGAGAATTTTTAATTTTTGGTGTCATTGGAGTACTAGGTGTTAGACTTATAGTCTTTTTACAGCATTTTTGACCAAAAAGGTCATATCATGGTAGGAGTCTCAGACTTGGCTGGTCGACTCCTCAGGTCATTTGGGACATACTGAACTGAACATTTTTCACTTTGGAGCCAATGTTGAGATCGTCTTTGATCGCCCATAGCTCCACTCCCAGGGGTGAGCGGGGGTCAAGGACGGTGAAAACGTGACCTCCAGGTCAAGGTCTACCCGCATGCAAAGTTTCAAATCGCTGCGAGAATTTTTAATTTTTGGTGTCATTGGAGTACTAGGTGTTAGACTTATAGTCTTTTTACAGCATTTTTGACCAAAAAGGTCATATCATGGTAGGAGTCTCAGACTTGGCTGGTCGACTCCTCAGGTCATTTGGGACATACTGAACTGAACATTTTTCACTTTGGAGCCAATGTTGAGATCGTCTTTGATCGCCCATAGCTCCACTCCCAGGGGTGAGCGGGGGTCAAGGACGGTGAAAACGTGACCTCCAGGTCAAGGTCTACCCGCATGCAAAGTTTCAAATCGCTGCGAGAATTTTTAATTTTTGGTGTCATTGGAGTACTAGGTGTTAGACTTATAGTCTTTTTACAGCATTTTTGACCAAAAAGGTCATATCATGGTAGGAGTCTCAGACTTGGCTGGTCGACTCCTCAGGTCATTTGGGACATACTGAACTGAACATTTTTCACTTTGGAGCCAATGTTGAGATCGTCTTTGATCGCCCATAGCTCCACTCCCAGGGGTGAGCGGGGGTCAAGGACGGTGAAAACGTGACCTCCAGGTCAAGGTCTACCCGCATGCAAAGTTTCAAATCGCTGCGAGAATTTTTAATTTTTGGTGTCATTGGAGTACTAGGTGTTAGACTTATAGTCTTTTTACAGCATTTTTGACCAAAAAGGTCATATCATGGTAGGAGTCTCAGACTTGGCTGGTCGACTCCTCAGGTCATTTGGGACATACTGAACTGAACATTTTTCACTTTGGAGCCAATGTTGAGATCGTCTTTGATCGCCCATAGCTCCACTCCCAGGGGTGAGCGGGGGTCAAGGACGGTGAAAACGTGACCTCCAGGTCAAGGTCTACCCGCATGCAAAGTTTCAAATCGCTGCGAGAATTTTTAATTTTTGGTGTCATTGGAGTACTAGGTGTTAGACTTATAGTCTTTTTACAGCATTTTTGACCAAAAAGGTCATATCATGGTAGGAGTCTCAGACTTGGCTGGTCGACTCCTCAGGTCATTTGGGACATACTGAACTGAACATTTTTCACTTTGGAGCCAATGTTGAGATCGTCTTTGATCGCCCATAGCTCCACTCCCAGGGGTGAGCGGGGGTCAAGGACGGTGAAAACGTGACCTCCAGGTCAAGGTCTACCCGCATGCAAAGTTTCAAATCGCTGCGAGAATTTTTAATTTTTGGTGTCATTGGAGTACTAGGTGTTAGACTTATAGTCTTTTTACAGCATTTTTGACCAAAAAGGTCATATCATGGTAGGAGTCTCAGACTTGGCTGGTCGACTCCTCAGGTCATTTGGGACATACTGAACTGAACATTTTTCACTTTGGAGCCAATGTTGAGATCGTCTTTGATCGCCCATAGCTCCACTCCCAGGGGTGAGCGGGGGTCAAGGACGGTGAAAACGTGACCTCCAGGTCAAGGTCTACCCGCATGCAAAGTTTCAAATCGCTGCGAGAATTTTTAATTTTTGGTGTCATTGGAGTACTAGGTGTTAGACTTATAGTCTTTTTACAGCATTTTTGACCAAAAAGGTCATATCATGGTAGGAGTCTCAGACTTGGCTGGTCGACTCCTCAGGTCATTTGGGACATACTGAACTGAACATTTTTCACTTTGGAGCCAATGTTGAGATCGTCTTTGATCGCCCATAGCTCCACTCCCAGGGGTGAGCGGGGGTCAAGGACGGTGAAAACGTGACCTCCAGGTCAAGGTCTACCCGCATGCAAAGTTTCAAATCGCTGCGAGAATTTTTAATTTTTGGTGTCATTGGAGTACTAGGTGTTAGACTTATAGTCTTTTTACAGCATTTTTGACCAAAAAGGTCATATCATGGTAGGAGTCTCAGACTTGGCTGGTCGACTCCTCAGGTCATTTGGGACATACTGAACTGAACATTTTTCACTTTGGAGCCAATGTTGAGATCGTCTTTGATCGCCCATAGCTCCACTCCCAGGGGTGAGCGGGGGTCAAGGACGGTGAAAACGTGACCTCCAGGTCAAGGTCTACCCGCATGCAAAGTTTCAAATCGCTGCGAGAATTTTTAATTTTTGGTGTCATTGGAGTACTAGGTGTTAGACTTATAGTCTTTTTACAGCATTTTTGACCAAAAAGGTCATATCATGGTAGGAGTCTCAGACTTGGCTGGTCGACTCCTCAGGTCATTTGGGACATACTGAACTGAACATTTTTCACTTTGGAGCCAATGTTGAGATCGTCTTTGATCGCCCATAGCTCCACTCCCAGGGGTGAGCGGGGGTCAAGGACGGTGAAAACGTGACCTCCAGGTCAAGGTCTACCCGCATGCAAAGTTTCAAATCGCTGCGAGAATTTTTAATTTTTGGTGTCATTGGAGTACTAGGTGTTAGACTTATAGTCTTTTTACAGCATTTTTGACCAAAAAGGTCATATCATGGTAGGAGTCTCAGACTTGGCTGGTCGACTCCTCAGGTCATTTGGGACATACTGAACTGAACATTTTTCACTTTGGAGCCAATGTTGAGATCGTCTTTGATCGCCCATAGCTCCACTCCCAGGGGTGAGCGGGGGTCAAGGACGGTGAAAACGTGACCTCCAGGTCAAGGTCTACCCGCATGCAAAGTTTCAAATCGCTGCGAGAATTTTTAATTTTTGGTGTCATTGGAGTACTAGGTGTTAGACTTATAGTCTTTTTACAGCATTTTTGACCAAAAAGGTCATATCATGGTAGGAGTCTCAGACTTGGCTGGTCGACTCCTCAGGTCATTTGGGACATACTGAACTGAACATTTTTCACTTTGGAGCCAATGTTGAGATCGTCTTTGATCGCCCATAGCTCCACTCCCAGGGGTGAGCGGGGGTCAAGGACGGTGAAAACGTGACCTCCAGGTCAAGGTCTACCCGCATGCAAAGTTTCAAATCGCTGCGAGAATTTTTAATTTTTGGTGTCATTGGAGTACTAGGTGTTAGACTTATAGTCTTTTTACAGCATTTTTGACCAAAAAGGTCATATCATGGTAGGAGTCTCAGACTTGGCTGGTCGACTCCTCAGGTCATTTGGGACATACTGAACTGAACATTTTTCACTTTGGAGCCAATGTTGAGATCGTCTTTGATCGCCCATAGCTCCACTCCCAGGGGTGAGCGGGGGTCAAGGACGGTGAAAACGTGACCTCCAGGTCAAGGTCTACCCGCATGCAAAGTTTCAAATCGCTGCGAGAATTTTTAATTTTTGGTGTCATTGGAGTACTAGGTGTTAGACTTATAGTCTTTTTACAGCATTTTTGACCAAAAAGGTCATATCATGGTAGGAGTCTCAGACTTGGCTGGTCGACTCCTCAGGTCATTTGGGACATACTGAACTGAACATTTTTCACTTTGGAGCCAATGTTGAGATCGTCTTTGATCGCCCATAGCTCCACTCCCAGGGGTGAGCGGGGGTCAAGGACGGTGAAAACGTGACCTCCAGGTCAAGGTCTACCCGCATGCAAAGTTTCAAATCGCTGCGAGAATTTTTAATTTTTGGTGTCATTGGAGTACTAGGTGTTAGACTTATAGTCTTTTTACAGCATTTTTGACCAAAAAGGTCATATCATGGTAGGAGTCTCAGACTTGGCTGGTCGACTCCTCAGGTCATTTGGGACATACTGAACTGAACATTTTTCACTTTGGAGCCAATGTTGAGATCGTCTTTGATCGCCCATAGCTCCACTCCCAGGGGTGAGCGGGGGTCAAGGACGGTGAAAACGTGACCTCCAGGTCAAGGTCTACCCGCATGCAAAGTTTCAAATCGCTGCGAGAATTTTTAATTTTTGGTGTCATTGGAGTACTAGGTGTTAGACTTATAGTCTTTTTACAGCATTTTTGACCAAAAAGGTCATATCATGGTAGGAGTCTCAGACTTGGCTGGTCGACTCCTCAGGTCATTTGGGACATACTGAACTGAACATTTTTCACTTTGGAGCCAATGTTGAGATCGTCTTTGATCGCCCATAGCTCCACTCCCAGGGGTGAGCGGGGGTCAAGGACGGTGAAAACGTGACCTCCAGGTCAAGGTCTACCCGCATGCAAAGTTTCAAATCGCTGCGAGAATTTTTAATTTTTGGTGTCATTGGAGTACTAGGTGTTAGACGTATAGTCTTTTTACAGCATTTTTGACCAAAAAGGTCATATCATGGTAGGAGTCTCAGACTTGGCTGGTCGACTCCTCAGGTCATTTGGGACATACTGAACTGAACATTTTTCACTTTGGAGCCAATGTTGAGATCGTCTTTGATCGCCCATAGCTCCACTCCCAGGGGTGAGCGGGGGTCAAGGACGGTGAAAACGTGACCTCCAGGTCAAGGTCTACCCGCATGCAAAGTTTCAAATCGCTGCGAGAATTTTTAATTTTTGGTGTCATTGGAGTACTAGGTGTTAGACTTATAGTCTTTTTACAGCATTTTTGACCAAAAAGGTCATATCATGGTAGGAGTCTCAGACTTGGCTGGTCGACTCCTCAGGTCATTTGGGACATACTGAACTGAACATTTTTCACTTTGGAGCCAATGTTGAGATCGTCTTTGATCGCCCATAGCTCCACTCCCAGGGGTGAGCGGGGGTCAAGGACGGTGAAAACGTGACCTCCAGGTCAAGGTCTACCCGCATGCAAAGTTTCAAATCGCTGCGAGAATTTTTAATTTTTGGTGTCATTGGAGTACTAGGTGTTAGACTTATAGTCTTTTTACAGCATTTTTGACCAAAAAGGTCATATCATGGTAGGAGTCTCAGACTTGGCTGGTCGACTCCTCAGGTCATTTGGGACATACTGAACTGAACATTTTTCACTTTGGAGCCAATGTTGAGATCGTCTTTGATCGCCCATAGCTCCACTCCCAGGGGTGAGCGGGGGTCAAGGACGGTGAAAACGTGACCTCCAGGTCAAGGTCTACCCGCATGCAAAGTTTCAAATCGCTGCGAGAATTTTTAATTTTTGGTGTCATTGGAGTACTAGGTGTTAGACTTATAGTCTTTTTACAGCATTTTTGACCAAAAAGGTCATATCATGGTAGGAGTCTCAGACTTGGCTGGTCGACTCCTCAGGTCATTTGGGACATACTGAACTGAACATTTTTCACTTTGGAGCCAATGTTGAGATCGTCTTTGATCGCCCATAGCTCCACTCCCAGGGGTGAGCGGGGGTCAAGGACGGTGAAAACGTGACCTCCAGGTCAAGGTCTACCCGCATGCAAAGTTTCAAATCGCTGCGAGAATTTTTAATTTTTGGTGTCATTGGAGTACTAGGTGTTAGACTTATAGTCTTTTTACAGCATTTTTGACCAAAAAGGTCATATCATGGTAGGAGTCTCAGACTTGGCTGGTCGACTCCTCAGGTCATTTGGGACATACTGAACTGAACATTTTTCACTTTGGAGCCAATGTTGAGATCGTCTTTGATCGCCCATAGCTCCACTCCCAGGGGTGAGCGGGGGTCAAGGACGGTGAAAACGTGACCTCCAGGTCAAGGTCTACCCGCATGCAAAGTTTCAAATCGCTGCGAGAATTTTTAATTTTTGGTGTCATTGGAGTACTAGGTGTTAGACTTATAGTCTTTTTACAGCATTTTTGACCAAAAAGGTCATATCATGGTAGGAGTCTCAGACTTGGCTGGTCGACTCCTCAGGTCATTTGGGACATACTGAACTGAACATTTTTCACTTTGGAGCCAATGTTGAGATCGTCTTTGATCGCCCATAGCTCCACTCCCAGGGGTGAGCGGGGGTCAAGGACGGTGAAAACGTGACCTCCAGGTCAAGGTCTACCCGCATGCAAAGTTTCAAATCGCTGCGAGAATTTTTAATTTTTGGTGTCATTGGAGTACTAGGTGTTAGACTTATAGTCTTTTTACAGCATTTTTGACCAAAAAGGTCATATCATGGTAGGAGTCTCAGACTTGGCTGGTCGACTCCTCAGGTCATTTGGGACATACTGAACTGAACATTTTTCACTTTGGAGCCAATGTTGAGATCGTCTTTGATCGCCCATAGCTCCACTCCCAGGGGTGAGCGGGGGTCAAGGACGGTGAAAACGTGACCTCCAGGTCAAGGTCTACCCGCATGCAAAGTTTCAAATCGCTGCGAGAATTTTTAATTTTTGGTGTCATTGGAGTACTAGGTGTTAGACTTATAGTCTTTTTACAGCATTTTTGACCAAAAAGGTCATATCATGGTAGGAGTCTCAGACTTGGCTGGTCGACTCCTCAGGTCATTTGGGACATACTGAACTGAACATTTTTCACTTTGGAGCCAATGTTGAGATCGTCTTTGATCGCCCATAGCTCCACTCCCAGGGGTGAGCGGGGGTCAAGGACGGTGAAAACGTGACCTCCAGGTCAAGGTCTACCCGCATGCAAAGTTTCAAATCGCTGCGAGAATTTTTAATTTTTGGTGTCATTGGAGTACTAGGTGTTAGACTTATAGTCTTTTTACAGCATTTTTGACCAAAAAGGTCATATCATGGTAGGAGTCTCAGACTTGGCTGGTCGACTCCTCAGGTCATTTGGGACATACTGAACTGAACATTTTTCACTTTGGAGCCAATGTTGAGATCGTCTTTGATCGCCCATAGCTCCACTCCCAGGGGTGAGCGGGGGTCAAGGACGGTGAAAACGTGACCTCCAGGTCAAGGTCTACCCGCATGCAAAGTTTCAAATCGCTGCGAGAATTTTTAATTTTTGGTGTCATTGGAGTACTAGGTGTTAGACTTATAGTCTTTTTACAGCATTTTTGACCAAAAAGGTCATATCATGGTAGGAGTCTCAGACTTGGCTGGTCGACTCCTCAGGTCATTTGGGACATACTGAACTGAACATTTTTCACTTTGGAGCCAATGTTGAGATCGTCTTTGATCGCCCATAGCTCCACTCCCAGGGGTGAGCGGGGGTCAAGGACGGTGAAAACGTGACCTCCAGGTCAAGGTCTACCCGCATGCAAAGTTTCAAATCGCTGCGAGAATTTTTAATTTTTGGTGTCATTGGAGTACTAGGTGTTAGACTTATAGTCTTTTTACAGCATTTTTGACCAAAAAGGTCATATCATGGTAGGAGTCTCAGACTTGGCTGGTCGACTCCTCAGGTCATTTGGGACATACTGAACTGAACATTTTTCACTTTGGAGCCAATGTTGAGATCGTCTTTGATCGCCCATAGCTCCACTCCCAGGGGTGAGCGGGGGTCAAGGACGGTGAAAACGTGACCTCCAGGTCAAGGTCTACCCGCATGCAAAGTTTCAAATCGCTGCGAGAATTTTTAATTTTTGGTGTCATTGGAGTACTAGGTGTTAGACTTATAGTCTTTTTACAGCATTTTTGACCAAAAAGGTCATATCATGGTAGGAGTCTCAGACTTGGCTGGTCGACTCCTCAGGTCATTTGGGACATACTGAACTGAACATTTTTCACTTTGGAGCCAATGTTGAGATCGTCTTTGATCGCCCATAGCTCCACTCCCAGGGGTGAGCGGGGGTCAAGGACGGTGAAAACGTGACCTCCAGGTCAAGGTCTACCCGCATGCAAAGTTTCAAATCGCTGCGAGAATTTTTAATTTTTGGTGTCATTGGAGTACTAGGTGTTAGACTTATAGTCTTTTTACAGCATTTTTGACCAAAAAGGTCATATCATGGTAGGAGTCTCAGACTTGGCTGGTCGACTCCTCAGGTCATTTGGGACATACTGAACTGAACATTTTTCACTTTGGAGCCAATGTTGAGATCGTCTTTGATCGCCCATAGCTCCACTCCCAGGGGTGAGCGGGGGTCAAGGACGGTGAAAACGTGACCTCCAGGTCAAGGTCTACCCGCATGCAAAGTTTCAAATCGCTGCGAGAATTTTTAATTTTTGGTGTCATTGGAGTACTAGGTGTTAGACTTATAGTCTTTTTACAGCATTTTTGACCAAAAAGGTCATATCATGGTAGGAGTCTCAGACTTGGCTGGTCGACTCCTCAGGTCATTTGGGACATACTGAACTGAACATTTTTCACTTTGGAGCCAATGTTGAGATCGTCTTTGATCGCCCATAGCTCCACTCCCAGGGGTGAGCGGGGGTCAAGGACGGTGAAAACGTGACCTCCAGGTCAAGGTCTACCCGCATGCAAAGTTTCAAATCGCTGCGAGAATTTTTAATTTTTGGTGTCATTGGAGTACTAGGTGTTAGACTTATAGTCTTTTTACAGCATTTTTGACCAAAAAGGTCATATCATGGTAGGAGTCTCAGACTTGGCTGGTCGACTCCTCAGGTCATTTGGGACATACTGAACTGAACATTTTTCACTTTGGAGCCAATGTTGAGATCGTCTTTGATCGCCCATAGCTCCACTCCCAGGGGTGAGCGGGGGTCAAGGACGGTGAAAACGTGACCTCCAGGTCAAGGTCTACCCGCATGCAAAGTTTCAAATCGCTGCGAGAATTTTTAATTTTTGGTGTCATTGGAGTACTAGGTGTTAGACTTATAGTCTTTTTACAGCATTTTTGACCAAAAAGGTCATATCATGGTAGGAGTCTCAGACTTGGCTGGTCGACTCCTCAGGTCATTTGGGACATACTGAACTGAACATTTTTCACTTTGGAGCCAATGTTGAGATCGTCTTTGATCGCCCATAGCTCCACTCCCAGGGGTGAGCGGGGGTCAAGGACGGTGAAAACGTGACCTCCAGGTCAAGGTCTACCCGCATGCAAAGTTTCAAATCGCTGCGAGAATTTTTAATTTTTGGTGTCATTGGAGTACTAGGTGTTAGACTTATAGTCTTTTTACAGCATTTTTGACCAAAAAGGTCATATCATGGTAGGAGTCTCAGACTTGGCTGGTCGACTCCTCAGGTCATTTGGGACATACTGAACTGAACATTTTTCACTTTGGAGCCAATGTTGAGATCGTCTTTGATCGCCCATAGCTCCACTCCCAGGGGTGAGCGGGGGTCAAGGACGGTGAAAACGTGACCTCCAGGTCAAGGTCTACCCGCATGCAAAGTTTCAAATCGCTGCGAGAATTTTTAATTTTTGGTGTCATTGGAGTACTAGGTGTTAGACTTATAGTCTTTTTACAGCATTTTTGACCAAAAAGGTCATATCATGGTAGGAGTCTCAGACTTGGCTGGTCGACTCCTCAGGTCATTTGGGACATACTGAACTGAACATTTTTCACTTTGGAGCCAATGTTGAGATCGTCTTTGATCGCCCATAGCTCCACTCCCAGGGGTGAGCGGGGGTCAAGGACGGTGAAAACGTGACCTCCAGGTCAAGGTCTACCCGCATGCAAAGTTTCAAATCGCTGCGAGAATTTTTAATTTTTGGTGTCATTGGAGTACTAGGTGTTAGACTTATAGTCTTTTTACAGCATTTTTGACCAAAAAGGTCATATCATGGTAGGAGTCTCAGACTTGGCTGGTCGACTCCTCAGGTCATTTGGGACATACTGAACTGAACATTTTTCACTTTGGAGCCAATGTTGAGATCGTCTTTGATCGCCCATAGCTCCACTCCCAGGGGTGAGCGGGGGTCAAGGACGGTGAAAACGTGACCTCCAGGTCAAGGTCTACCCGCATGCAAAGTTTCAAATCGCTGCGAGAATTTTTAATTTTTGGTGTCATTGGAGTACTAGGTGTTAGACTTATAGTCTTTTTACAGCATTTTTGACCAAAAAGGTCATATCATGGTAGGAGTCTCAGACTTGGCTGGTCGACTCCTCAGGTCATTTGGGACATACTGAACTGAACATTTTTCACTTTGGAGCCAATGTTGAGATCGTCTTTGATCGCCCATAGCTCCACTCCCAGGGGTGAGCGGGGGTCAAGGACGGTGAAAACGTGACCTCCAGGTCAAGGTCTACCCGCATGCAAAGTTTCAAATCGCTGCGAGAATTTTTAATTTTTGGTGTCATTGGAGTACTAGGTGTTAGACTTATAGTCTTTTTACAGCATTTTTGACCAAAAAGGTCATATCATGGTAGGAGTCTCAGACTTGGCTGGTCGACTCCTCAGGTCATTTGGGACATACTGAACTGAACATTTTTCACTTTGGAGCCAATGTTGAGATCGTCTTTGATCGCCCATAGCTCCACTCCCAGGGGTGAGCGGGGGTCAAGGACGGTGAAAACGTGACCTCCAGGTCAAGGTCTACCCGCATGCAAAGTTTCAAATCGCTGCGAGAATTTTTAATTTTTGGTGTCATTGGAGTACTAGGTGTTAGACTTATAGTCTTTTTACAGCATTTTTGACCAAAAAGGTCATATCATGGTAGGAGTCTCAGACTTGGCTGGTCGACTCCTCAGGTCATTTGGGACATACTGAACTGAACATTTTTCACTTTGGAGCCAATGTTGAGATCGTCTTTGATCGCCCATAGCTCCACTCCCAGGGGTGAGCGGGGGTCAAGGACGGTGAAAACGTGACCTCCAGGTCAAGGTCTACCCGCATGCAAAGTTTCAAATCGCTGCGAGAATTTTTAATTTTTGGTGTCATTGGAGTACTAGGTGTTAGACTTATAGTCTTTTTACAGCATTTTTGACCAAAAAGGTCATATCATGGTAGGAGTCTCAGACTTGGCTGGTCGACTCCTCAGGTCATTTGGGACATACTGAACTGAACATTTTTCACTTTGGAGCCAATGTTGAGATCGTCTTTGATCGCCCATAGCTCCACTCCCAGGGGTGAGCGGGGGTCAAGGACGGTGAAAACGTGACCTCCAGGTCAAGGTCTACCCGCATGCAAAGTTTCAAATCGCTGCGAGAATTTTTAATTTTTGGTGTCATTGGAGTACTAGGTGTTAGACTTATAGTCTTTTTACAGCATTTTTGACCAAAAAGGTCATATCATGGTAGGAGTCTCAGACTTGGCTGGTCGACTCCTCAGGTCATTTGGGACATACTGAACTGAACATTTTTCACTTTGGAGCCAATGTTGAGATCGTCTTTGATCGCCCATAGCTCCACTCCCAGGGGTGAGCGGGGGTCAAGGACGGTGAAAACGTGACCTCCAGGTCAAGGTCTACCCGCATGCAAAGTTTCAAATCGCTGCGAGAATTTTTAATTTTTGGTGTCATTGGAGTACTAGGTGTTAGACTTATAGTCTTTTTACAGCATTTTTGACCAAAAAGGTCATATCATGGTAGGAGTCTCAGACTTGGCTGGTCGACTCCTCAGGTCATTTGGGACATACTGAACTGAACATTTTTCACTTTGGAGCCAATGTTGAGATCGTCTTTGATCGCCCATAGCTCCACTCCCAGGGGTGAGCGGGGGTCAAGGACGGTGAAAACGTGACCTCCAGGTCAAGGTCTACCCGCATGCAAAGTTTCAAATCGCTGCGAGAATTTTTAATTTTTGGTGTCATTGGAGTACTAGGTGTTAGACTTATAGTCTTTTTACAGCATTTTTGACCAAAAAGGTCATATCATGGTAGGAGTCTCAGACTTGGCTGGTCGACTCCTCAGGTCATTTGGGACATACTGAACTGAACATTTTTCACTTTGGAGCCAATGTTGAGATCGTCTTTGATCGCCCATAGCTCCACTCCCAGGGGTGAGCGGGGGTCAAGGACGGTGAAAACGTGACCTCCAGGTCAAGGTCTACCCGCATGCAAAGTTTCAAATCGCTGCGAGAATTTTTAATTTTTGGTGTCATTGGAGTACTAGGTGTTAGACTTATAGTCTTTTTACAGCATTTTTGACCAAAAAGGTCATATCATGGTAGGAGTCTCAGACTTGGCTGGTCGACTCCTCAGGTCATTTGGGACATACTGAACTGAACATTTTTCACTTTGGAGCCAATGTTGAGATCGTCTTTGATCGCCCATAGCTCCACTCCCAGGGGTGAGCGGGGGTCAAGGACGGTGAAAACGTGACCTCCAGGTCAAGGTCTACCCGCATGCAAAGTTTCAAATCGCTGCGAGAATTTTTAATTTTTGGTGTCATTGGAGTACTAGGTGTTAGACTTATAGTCTTTTTACAGCATTTTTGACCAAAAAGGTCATATCATGGTAGGAGTCTCAGACTTGGCTGGTCGACTCCTCAGGTCATTTGGGACATACTGAACTGAACATTTTTCACTTTGGAGCCAATGTTGAGATCGTCTTTGATCGCCCATAGCTCCACTCCCAGGGGTGAGCGGGGGTCAAGGACGGTGAAAACGTGACCTCCAGGTCAAGGTCTACCCGCATGCAAAGTTTCAAATCGCTGCGAGAATTTTTAATTTTTGGTGTCATTGGAGTACTAGGTGTTAGACTTATAGTCTTTTTACAGCATTTTTGACCAAAAAGGTCATATCATGGTAGGAGTCTCAGACTTGGCTGGTCGACTCCTCAGGTCATTTGGGACATAC
Organism: Haliotis rufescens; assembly: GCF_023055435.1. Classification (NCBI taxonomy): domain Eukaryota; kingdom Metazoa; phylum Mollusca; class Gastropoda; order Lepetellida; family Haliotidae; genus Haliotis; species Haliotis rufescens. The sequence continues at coordinate 12,812 of NW_025963906.1, forward strand.
TGAACTGAACATTTTTCACTTTGGAGCCAATGTTGAGATCGTCTTTGATCGCCCATAGCTCCACTCCCAGGGGTGAGCGGGGGTCAAGGACGGTGAAAACGTGACCTCCAGGTCAAGGTCTACCCGCATGCAAAGTTTCAAATCGCTGCGAGAATTTTTAATTTTTGGTGTCATTGGAGTACTAGGTGTTAGACTTATAGTCTTTTTACAGCATTTTTGACCAAAAAGGTCATATCATGGTAGGAGTCTCAGACTTGGCTGGTCGACTCCTCAGGTCATTTGGGACATACTGAACTGAACATTTTTCACTTTGGAGCCAATGTTGAGATCGTCTTTGATCGCCCATAGCTCCACTCCCAGGGGTGAGCGGGGGTCAAGGACGGTGAAAACGTGACCTCCAGGTCAAGGTCTACCCGCATGCAAAGTTTCAAATCGCTGCGAGAATTTTTAATTTTTGGTGTCATTGGAGTACTAGGTGTTAGACTTATAGTCTTTTTACAGCATTTTTGACCAAAAAGGTCATATCATGGTAGGAGTCTCAGACTTGGCTGGTCGACTCCTCAGGTCATTTGGGACATACTGAACTGAACATTTTTCACTTTGGAGCCAATGTTGAGATCGTCTTTGATCGCCCATAGCTCCACTCCCAGGGGTGAGCGGGGGTCAAGGACGGTGAAAACGTGACCTCCAGGTCAAGGTCTACCCGCATGCAAAGTTTCAAATCGCTGCGAGAATTTTTAATTTTTGGTGTCATTGGAGTACTAGGTGTTAGACTTATAGTCTTTTTACAGCATTTTTGACCAAAAAGGTCATATCATGGTAGGAGTCTCAGACTTGGCTGGTCGACTCCTCAGGTCATTTGGGACATACTGAACTGAACATTTTTCACTTTGGAGCCAATGTTGAGATCGTCTTTGATCGCCCATAGCTCCACTCCCAGGGGTGAGCGGGGGTCAAGGACGGTGAAAACGTGACCTCCAGGTCAAGGTCTACCCGCATGCAAAGTTTCAAATCGCTGCGAGAATTTTTAATTTTTGGTGTCATTGGAGTACTAGGTGTTAGACTTATAGTCTTTTTACAGCATTTTTGACCAAAAAGGTCATATCATGGTAGGAGTCTCAGACTTGGCTGGTCGACTCCTCAGGTCATTTGGGACATACTGAACTGAACATTTTTCACTTTGGAGCCAATGTTGAGATCGTCTTTGATCGCCCATAGCTCCACTCCCAGGGGTGAGCGGGGGTCAAGGACGGTGAAAACGTGACCTCCAGGTCAAGGTCTACCCGCATGCAAAGTTTCAAATCGCTGCGAGAATTTTTAATTTTTGGTGTCATTGGAGTACTAGGTGTTAGACTTATAGTCTTTTTACAGCATTTTTGACCAAAAAGGTCATATCATGGTAGGAGTCTCAGACTTGGCTGGTCGACTCCTCAGGTCATTTGGGACATACTGAACTGAACATTTTTCACTTTGGAGCCAATGTTGAGATCGTCTTTGATCGCCCATAGCTCCACTCCCAGGGGTGAGCGGGGGTCAAGGACGGTGAAAACGTGACCTCCAGGTCAAGGTCTACCCGCATGCAAAGTTTCAAATCGCTGCGAGAATTTTTAATTTTTGGTGTCATTGGAGTACTAGGTGTTAGACTTATAGTCTTTTTACAGCATTTTTGACCAAAAAGGTCATATCATGGTAGGAGTCTCAGACTTGGCTGGTCGACTCCTCAGGTCATTTGGGACATACTGAACTGAACATTTTTCACTTTGGAGCCAATGTTGAGATCGTCTTTGATCGCCCATAGCTCCACTCCCAGGGGTGAGCGGGGGTCAAGGACGGTGAAAACGTGACCTCCAGGTCAAGGTCTACCCGCATGCAAAGTTTCAAATCGCTGCGAGAATTTTTAATTTTTGGTGTCATTGGAGTACTAGGTGTTAGACTTATAGTCTTTTTACAGCATTTTTGACCAAAAAGGTCATATCATGGTAGGAGTCTCAGACTTGGCTGGTCGACTCCTCAGGTCATTTGGGACATACTGAACTGAACATTTTTCACTTTGGAGCCAATGTTGAGATCGTCTTTGATCGCCCATAGCTCCACTCCCAGGGGTGAGCGGGGGTCAAGGACGGTGAAAACGTGACCTCCAGGTCAAGGTCTACCCGCATGCAAAGTTTCAAATCGCTGCGAGAATTTTTAATTTTTGGTGTCATTGGAGTACTAGGTGTTAGACTTATAGTCTTTTTACAGCATTTTTGACCAAAAAGGTCATATCATGGTAGGAGTCTCAGACTTGGCTGGTCGACTCCTCAGGTCATTTGGGACATACTGAACTGAACATTTTTCACTTTGGAGCCAATGTTGAGATCGTCTTTGATCGCCCATAGCTCCACTCCCAGGGGTGAGCGGGGGTCAAGGACGGTGAAAACGTGACCTCCAGGTCAAGGTCTACCCGCATGCAAAGTTTCAAATCGCTGCGAGAATTTTTAATTTTTGGTGTCATTGGAGTACTAGGTGTTAGACTTATAGTCTTTTTACAGCATTTTTGACCAAAAAGGTCATATCATGGTAGGAGTCTCAGACTTGGCTGGTCGACTCCTCAGGTCATTTGGGACATACTGAACTGAACATTTTTCACTTTGGAGCCAATGTTGAGATCGTCTTTGATCGCCCATAGCTCCACTCCCAGGGGTGAGCGGGGGTCAAGGACGGTGAAAACGTGACCTCCAGGTCAAGGTCTACCCGCATGCAAAGTTTCAAATCGCTGCGAGAATTTTTAATTTTTGGTGTCATTGGAGTACTAGGTGTTAGACTTATAGTCTTTTTACAGCATTTTTGACCAAAAAGGTCATATCATGGTAGGAGTCTCAGACTTGGCTGGTCGACTCCTCAGGTCATTTGGGACATACTGAACTGAACATTTTTCACTTTGGAGCCAATGTTGAGATCGTCTTTGATCGCCCATAGCTCCACTCCCAGGGGTGAGCGGGGGTCAAGGACGGTGAAAACGTGACCTCCAGGTCAAGGTCTACCCGCATGCAAAGTTTCAAATCGCTGCGAGAATTTTTAATTTTTGGTGTCATTGGAGTACTAGGTGTTAGACTTATAGTCTTTTTACAGCATTTTTGACCAAAAAGGTCATATCATGGTAGGAGTCTCAGACTTGGCTGGTCGACTCCTCAGGTCATTTGGGACATACTGAACTGAACATTTTTCACTTTGGAGCCAATGTTGAGATCGTCTTTGATCGCCCATAGCTCCACTCCCAGGGGTGAGCGGGGGTCAAGGACGGTGAAAACGTGACCTCCAGGTCAAGGTCTACCCGCATGCAAAGTTTCAAATCGCTGCGAGAATTTTTAATTTTTGGTGTCATTGGAGTACTAGGTGTTAGACTTATAGTCTTTTTACAGCATTTTTGACCAAAAAGGTCATATCATGGTAGGAGTCTCAGACTTGGCTGGTCGACTCCTCAGGTCATTTGGGACATACTGAACTGAACATTTTTCACTTTGGAGCCAATGTTGAGATCGTCTTTGATCGCCCATAGCTCCACTCCCAGGGGTGAGCGGGGGTCAAGGACGGTGAAAACGTGACCTCCAGGTCAAGGTCTACCCGCATGCAAAGTTTCAAATCGCTGCGAGAATTTTTAATTTTTGGTGTCATTGGAGTACTAGGTGTTAGACTTATAGTCTTTTTACAGCATTTTTGACCAAAAAGGTCATATCATGGTAGGAGTCTCAGACTTCGGCTGGTCGACTCCTCAGGTCATTTGGGACATACTGAACTGAACATTTTTCACTTTGGAGCCAATGTTGAGATCGTCTTTGATCGCCCATAGCTCCACTCCCAGGGGTGAGCGGGGGTCAAGGACGGTGAAAACGTGACCTCCAGGTCAAGGTCTACCCGCATGCAAAGTTTCAAATCGCTGCGAGAATTTTTAATTTTTGGTGTCATTGGAGTACTAGGTGTTAGACTTATAGTCTTTTTACAGCATTTTTGACCAAAAAGGTCATATCATGGTAGGAGTCTCAGACTTGGCTGGTCGACTCCTCAGGTCATTTGGGACATACTGAACTGAACATTTTTCACTTTGGAGCCAATGTTGAGATCGTCTTTGATCGCCCATAGCTCCACTCCCAGGGGTGAGCGGGGGTCAAGGACGGTGAAAACGTGACCTCCAGGTCAAGGTCTACCCGCATGCAAAGTTTCAAATCGCTGCGAGAATTTTTAATTTTTGGTGTCATTGGAGTACTAGGTGTTAGACTTATAGTCTTTTTACAGCATTTTTGACCAAAAAGGTCATATCATGGTAGGAGTCTCAGACTTGGCTGGTCGACTCCTCAGGTCATTTGGGACATACTGAACTGAACATTTTTCACTTTGGAGCCAATGTTGAGATCGTCTTTGATCGCCCATAGCTCCACTCCCAGGGGTGAGCGGGGGTCAAGGACGGTGAAAACGTGACCTCCAGGTCAAGGTCTACCCGCATGCAAAGTTTCAAATCGCTGCGAGAATTTTTAATTTTTGGTGTCATTGGAGTACTAGGTGTTAGACTTATAGTCTTTTTACAGCATTTTTGACCAAAAAGGTCATATCATGGTAGGAGTCTCAGACTTGGCTGGTCGACTCCTCAGGTCATTTGGGACATACTGAACTGAACATTTTTCACTTTGGAGCCAATGTTGAGATCGTCTTTGATCGCCCATAGCTCCACTCCCAGGGGTGAGCGGGGGTCAAGGACGGTGAAAACGTGACCTCCAGGTCAAGGTCTACCCGCATGCAAAGTTTCAAATCGCTGCGAGAATTTTTAATTTTTGGTGTCATTGGAGTACTAGGTGTTAGACTTATAGTCTTTTTACAGCATTTTTGACCAAAAAGGTCATATCATGGTAGGAGTCTCAGACTTGGCTGGTCGACTCCTCAGGTCATTTGGGACATACTGAACTGAACATTTTTCACTTTGGAGCCAATGTTGAGATCGTCTTTGATCGCCCATAGCTCCACTCCCAGGGGTGAGCGGGGGTCAAGGACGGTGAAAACGTGACCTCCAGGTCAAGGTCTACCCGCATGCAAAGTTTCAAATCGCTGCGAGAATTTTTAATTTTTGGTGTCATTGGAGTACTAGGTGTTAGACTTATAGTCTTTTTACAGCATTTTTGACCAAAAAGGTCATATCATGGTAGGAGTCTCAGACTTGGCTGGTCGACTCCTCAGGTCATTTGGGACATACTGAACTGAACATTTTTCACTTTGGAGCCAATGTTGAGATCGTCTTTGATCGCCCATAGCTCCACTCCCAGGGGTGAGCGGGGGTCAAGGACGGTGAAAACGTGACCTCCAGGTCAAGGTCTACCCGCATGCAAAGTTTCAAATCGCTGCGAGAATTTTTAATTTTTGGTGTCATTGGAGTACTAGGTGTTAGACTTATAGTCTTTTTACAGCATTTTTGACCAAAAAGGTCATATCATGGTAGGAGTCTCAGACTTGGCTGGTCGACTCCTCAGGTCATTTGGGACATACTGAACTGAACATTTTTCACTTTGGAGCCAATGTTGAGATCGTCTTTGATCGCCCATAGCTCCACTCCCAGGGGTGAGCGGGGGTCAAGGACGGTGAAAACGTGACCTCCAGGTCAAGGTCTACCCGCATGCAAAGTTTCAAATCGCTGCGAGAATTTTTAATTTTTGGTGTCATTGGAGTACTAGGTGTTAGACTTATAGTCTTTTTACAGCATTTTTGACCAAAAAGGTCATATCATGGTAGGAGTCTCAGACTTGGCTGGTCGACTCCTCAGGTCATTTGGGACATACTGAACTGAACATTTTTCACTTTGGAGCCAATGTTGAGATCGTCTTTGATCGCCCATAGCTCCACTCCCAGGGGTGAGCGGGGGTCAAGGACGGTGAAAACGTGACCTCCAGGTCAAGGTCTACCCGCATGCAAAGTTTCAAATCGCTGCGAGAATTTTTAATTTTTGGTGTCATTGGAGTACTAGGTGTTAGACTTATAGTCTTTTTACAGCATTTTTGACCAAAAAGGTCATATCATGGTAGGAGTCTCAGACTTGGCTGGTCGACTCCTCAGGTCATTTGGGACATACTGAACTGAACATTTTTCACTTTGGAGCCAATGTTGAGATCGTCTTTGATCGCCCATAGCTCCACTCCCAGGGGTGAGCGGGGGTCAAGGACGGTGAAAACGTGACCTCCAGGTCAAGGTCTACCCGCATGCAAAGTTTCAAATCGCTGCGAGAATTTTTAATTTTTGGTGTCATTGGAGTACTAGGTGTTAGACTTATAGTCTTTTTACAGCATTTTTGACCAAAAAGGTCATATCATGGTAGGAGTCTCAGACTTGGCTGGTCGACTCCTCAGGTCATTTGGGACATACTGAACTGAACATTTTTCACTTTGGAGCCAATGTTGAGATCGTCTTTGATCGCCCATAGCTCCACTCCCAGGGGTGAGCGGGGGTCAAGGACGGTGAAAACGTGACCTCCAGGTCAAGGTCTACCCGCATGCAAAGTTTCAAATCGCTGCGAGAATTTTTAATTTTTGGTGTCATTGGAGTACTAGGTGTTAGACTTATAGTCTTTTTACAGCATTTTTGACCAAAAAGGTCATATCATGGTAGGAGTCTCAGACTTGGCTGGTCGACTCCTCAGGTCATTTGGGACATACTGAACTGAACATTTTTCACTTTGGAGCCAATGTTGAGATCGTCTTTGATCGCCCATAGCTCCACTCCCAGGGGTGAGCGGGGGTCAAGGACGGTGAAAACGTGACCTCCAGGTCAAGGTCTACCCGCATGCAAAGTTTCAAATCGCTGCGAGAATTTTTAATTTTTGGTGTCATTGGAGTACTAGGTGTTAGACTTATAGTCTTTTTACAGCATTTTTGACCAAAAAGGTCATATCATGGTAGGAGTCTCAGACTTGGCTGGTCGACTCCTCAGGTCATTTGGGACATACTGAACTGAACATTTTTCACTTTGGAGCCAATGTTGAGATCGTCTTTGATCGCCCATAGCTCCACTCCCAGGGGTGAGCGGGGGTCAAGGACGGTGAAAACGTGACCTCCAGGTCAAGGTCTACCCGCATGCAAAGTTTCAAATCGCTGCGAGAATTTTTAATTTTTGGTGTCATTGGAGTACTAGGTGTTAGACTTATAGTCTTTTTACAGCATTTTTGACCAAAAAGGTCATATCATGGTAGGAGTCTCAGACTTGGCTGGTCGACTCCTCAGGTCATTTGGGACATACTGAACTGAACATTTTTCACTTTGGAGCCAATGTTGAGATCGTCTTTGATCGCCCATAGCTCCACTCCCAGGGGTGAGCGGGGGTCAAGGACGGTGAAAACGTGACCTCCAGGTCAAGGTCTACCCGCATGCAAAGTTTCAAATCGCTGCGAGAATTTTTAATTTTTGGTGTCATTGGAGTACTAGGTGTTAGACTTATAGTCTTTTTACAGCATTTTTGACCAAAAAGGTCATATCATGGTAGGAGTCTCAGACTTGGCTGGTCGACTCCTCAGGTCATTTGGGACATACTGAACTGAACATTTTTCACTTTGGAGCCAATGTTGAGATCGTCTTTGATCGCCCATAGCTCCACTCCCAGGGGTGAGCGGGGGTCAAGGACGGTGAAAACGTGACCTCCAGGTCAAGGTCTACCCGCATGCAAAGTTTCAAATCGCTGCGAGAATTTTTAATTTTTGGTGTCATTGGAGTACTAGGTGTTAGACTTATAGTCTTTTTACAGCATTTTTGACCAAAAAGGTCATATCATGGTAGGAGTCTCAGACTTGGCTGGTCGACTCCTCAGGTCATTTGGGACATACTGAACTGAACATTTTTCACTTTGGAGCCAATGTTGAGATCGTCTTTGATCGCCCATAGCTCCACTCCCAGGGGTGAGCGGGGGTCAAGGACGGTGAAAACGTGACCTCCAGGTCAAGGTCTACCCGCATGCAAAGTTTCAAATCGCTGCGAGAATTTTTAATTTTTGGTGTCATTGGAGTACTAGGTGTTAGACTTATAGTCTTTTTACAGCATTTTTGACCAAAAAGGTCATATCATGGTAGGAGTCTCAGACTTGGCTGGTCGACTCCTCAGGTCATTTGGGACATACTGAACTGAACATTTTTCACTTTGGAGCCAATGTTGAGATCGTCTTTGATCGCCCATAGCTCCACTCCCAGGGGTGAGCGGGGGTCAAGGACGGTGAAAACGTGACCTCCAGGTCAAGGTCTACCCGCATGCAAAGTTTCAAATCGCTGCGAGAATTTTTAATTTTTGGTGTCATTGGAGTACTAGGTGTTAGACTTATAGTCTTTTTACAGCATTTTTGACCAAAAAGGTCATATCATGGTAGGAGTCTCAGACTTGGCTGGTCGACTCCTCAGGTCATTTGGGACATACTGAACTGAACATTTTTCACTTTGGAGCCAATGTTGAGATCGTCTTTGATCGCCCATAGCTCCACTCCCAGGGGTGAGCGGGGGTCAAGGACGGTGAAAACGTGACCTCCAGGTCAAGGTCTACCCGCATGCAAAGTTTCAAATCGCTGCGAGAATTTTTAATTTTTGGTGTCATTGGAGTACTAGGTGTTAGACTTATAGTCTTTTTACAGCATTTTTGACCAAAAAGGTCATATCATGGTAGGAGTCTCAGACTTGGCTGGTCGACTCCTCAGGTCATTTGGGACATACTGAACTGAACATTTTTCACTTTGGAGCCAATGTTGAGATCGTCTTTGATCGCCCATAGCTCCACTCCCAGGGGTGAGCGGGGGTCAAGGACGGTGAAAACGTGACCTCCAGGTCAAGGTCTACCCGCATGCAAAGTTTCAAATCGCTGCGAGAATTTTTAATTTTTGGTGTCATTGGAGTACTAGGTGTTAGACTTATAGTCTTTTTACAGCATTTTTGACCAAAAAGGTCATATCATGGTAGGAGTCTCAGACTTGGCTGGTCGACTCCTCAGGTCATTTGGGACATACTGAACTGAACATTTTTCACTTTGGAGCCAATGTTGAGATCGTCTTTGATCGCCCATAGCTCCACTCCCAGGGGTGAGCGGGGGTCAAGGACGGTGAAAACGTGACCTCCAGGTCAAGGTCTACCCGCATGCAAAGTTTCAAATCGCTGCGAGAATTTTTAATTTTTGGTGTCATTGGAGTACTAGGTGTTAGACTTATAGTCTTTTTACAGCATTTTTGACCAAAAAGGTCATATCATGGTAGGAGTCTCAGACTTGGCTGGTCGACTCCTCAGGTCATTTGGGACATACTGAACTGAACATTTTTCACTTTGGAGCCAATGTTGAGATCGTCTTTGATCGCCCATAGCTCCACTCCCAGGGGTGAGCGGGGGTCAAGGACGGTGAAAACGTGACCTCCAGGTCAAGGTCTACCCGCATGCAAAGTTTCAAATCGCTGCGAGAATTTTTAATTTTTGGTGTCATTGGAGTACTAGGTGTTAGACTTATAGTCTTTTTACAGCATTTTTGACCAAAAAGGTCATATCATGGTAGGAGTCTCAGACTTGGCTGGTCGACTCCTCAGGTCATTTGGGACATACTGAACTGAACATTTTTCACTTTGGAGCCAATGTTGAGATCGTCTTTGATCGCCCATAGCTCCACTCCCAGGGGTGAGCGGGGGTCAAGGACGGTGAAAACGTGACCTCCAGGTCAAGGTCTACCCGCATGCAAAGTTTCAAATCGCTGCGAGAATTTTTAATTTTTGGTGTCATTGGAGTACTAGGTGTTAGACTTATAGTCTTTTTACAGCATTTTTGACCAAAAAGGTCATATCATGGTAGGAGTCTCAGACTTGGCTGGTCGACTCCTCAGGTCATTTGGGACATACTGAACTGAACATTTTTCACTTTGGAGCCAATGTTGAGATCGTCTTTGATCGCCCATAGCTCCACTCCCAGGGGTGAGCGGGGGTCAAGGACGGTGAAAACGTGACCTCCAGGTCAAGGTCTACCCGCATGCAAAGTTTCAAATCGCTGCGAGAATTTTTAATTTTTGGTGTCATTGGAGTACTAGGTGTTAGACTTATAGTCTTTTTACAGCATTTTTGACCAAAAAGGTCATATCATGGTAGGAGTCTCAGACTTGGCTGGTCGACTCCTCAGGTCATTTGGGACATACTGAACTGAACATTTTTCACTTTGGAGCCAATGTTGAGATCGTCTTTGATCGCCCATAGCTCCACTCCCAGGGGTGAGCGGGGGTCAAGGACGGTGAAAACGTGACCTCCAGGTCAAGGTCTACCCGCATGCAAAGTTTCAAATCGCTGCGAGAATTTTTAATTTTTGGTGTCATTGGAGTACTAGGTGTTAGACTTATAGTCTTTTTACAGCATTTTTGACCAAAAAGGTCATATCATGGTAGGAGTCTCAGACTTGGCTGGTCGACTCCTCAGGTCATTTGGGACATACTGAACTGAACATTTTTCACTTTGGAGCCAATGTTGAGATCGTCTTTGATCGCCCATAGCTCCACTCCCAGGGGTGAGCGGGGGTCAAGGACGGTGAAAACGTGACCTCCAGGTCAAGGTCTACCCGCATGCAAAGTTTCAAATCGCTGCGAGAATTTTTAATTTTTGGTGTCATTGGAGTACTAGGTGTTAGACTTATAGTCTTTTTACAGCATTTTTGACCAAAAAGGTCATATCATGGTAGGAGTCTCAGACTTGGCTGGTCGACTCCTCAGGTCATTTGGGACATACTGAACTGAACATTTTTCACTTTGGAGCCAATGTTGAGATCGTCTTTGATCGCCCATAGCTCCACTCCCAGGGGTGAGCGGGGGTCAAGGACGGTGAAAACGTGACCTCCAGGTCAAGGTCTACCCGCATGCAAAGTTTCAAATCGCTGCGAGAATTTTTAATTTTTGGTGTCATTGGAGTACTAGGTGTTAGACTTATAGTCTTTTTACAGCATTTTTGACCAAAAAGGTCATATCATGGTAGGAGTCTCAGACTTGGCTGGTCGACTCCTCAGGTCATTTGGGACATACTGAACTGAACATTTTTCACTTTGGAGCCAATGTTGAGATCGTCTTTGATCGCCCATAGCTCCACTCCCAGGGGTGAGCGGGGGTCAAGGACGGTGAAAACGTGACCTCCAGGTCAAGGTCTACCCGCATGCAAAGTTTCAAATCGCTGCGAGAATTTTTAATTTTTGGTGTCATTGGAGTACTAGGTGTTAGACTTATAGTCTTTTTACAGCATTTTTGACCAAAAAGGTCATATCATGGTAGGAGTCTCAGACTTGGCTGGTCGACTCCTCAGGTCATTTGGGACATACTGAACTGAACATTTTTCACTTTGGAGCCAATGTTGAGATCGTCTTTGATCGCCCATAGCTCCACTCCCAGGGGTGAGCGGGGGTCAAGGACGGTGAAAACGTGACCTCCAGGTCAAGGTCTACCCGCATGCAAAGTTTCAAATCGCTGCGAGAATTTTTAATTTTTGGTGTCATTGGAGTACTAGGTGTTAGACTTATAGTCTTTTTACAGCATTTTTGACCAAAAAGGTCATATCATGGTAGGAGTCTCAGACTTGGCTGGTCGACTCCTCAGGTCATTTGGGACATACTGAACTGAACATTTTTCACTTTGGAGCCAATGTTGAGATCGTCTTTGATCGCCCATAGCTCCACTCCCAGGGGTGAGCGGGGGTCAAGGACGGTGAAAACGTGACCTCCAGGTCAAGGTCTACCCGCATGCAAAGTTTCAAATCGCTGCGAGAATTTTTAATTTTTGGTGTCATTGGAGTACTAGGTGTTAGACTTATAGTCTTTTTACAGCATTTTTGACCAAAAAGGTCATATCATGGTAGGAGTCTCAGACTTGGCTGGTCGACTCCTCAGGTCATTTGGGACATACTGAACTGAACATTTTTCACTTTGGAGCCAATGTTGAGATCGTCTTTGATCGCCCATAGCTCCACTCCCAGGGGTGAGCGGGGGTCAAGGACGGTGAAAACGTGACCTCCAGGTCAAGGTCTACCCGCATGCAAAGTTTCAAATCGCTGCGAGAATTTTTAATTTTTGGTGTCATTGGAGTACTAGGTGTTAGACTTATAGTCTTTTTACAGCATTTTTGACCAAAAAGGTCATATCATGGTAGGAGTCTCAGACTTGGCTGGTCGACTCCTCAGGTCATTTGGGACATACTGAACTGAACATTTTTCACTTTGGAGCCAATGTTGAGATCGTCTTTGATCGCCCATAGCTCCACTCCCAGGGGTGAGCGGGGGTCAAGGACGGTGAAAACGTGACCTCCAGGTCAAGGTCTACCCGCATGCAAAGTTTCAAATCGCTGCGAGAATTTTTAATTTTTGGTGTCATTGGAGTACTAGGTGTTAGACTTATAGTCTTTTTACAGCATTTTTGACCAAAAAGGTCATATCATGGTAGGAGTCTCAGACTTGGCTGGTCGACTCCTCAGGTCATTTGGGACATACTGAACTGAACATTTTTCACTTTGGAGCCAATGTTGAGATCGTCTTTGATCGCCCATAGCTCCACTCCCAGGGGTGAGCGGGGGTCAAGGACGGTGAAAACGTGACCTCCAGGTCAAGGTCTACCCGCATGCAAAGTTTCAAATCGCTGCGAGAATTTTTAATTTTTGGTGTCATTGGAGTACTAGGTGTTAGACTTATAGTCTTTTTACAGCATTTTTGACCAAAAAGGTCATATCATGGTAGGAGTCTCAGACTTGGCTGGTCGACTCCTCAGGTCATTTGGGACATACTGAACTGAACATTTTTCACTTTGGAGCCAATGTTGAGATCGTCTTTGATCGCCCATAGCTCCACTCCCAGGGGTGAGCGGGGGTCAAGGACGGTGAAAACGTGACCTCCAGGTCAAGGTCTACCCGCATGCAAAGTTTCAAATCGCTGCGAGAATTTTTAATTTTTGGTGTCATTGGAGTACTAGGTGTTAGACTTATAGTCTTTTTACAGCATTTTTGACCAAAAAGGTCATATCATGGTAGGAGTCTCAGACTTGGCTGGTCGACTCCTCAGGTCATTTGGGACATACTGAACTGAACATTTTTCACTTTGGAGCCAATGTTGAGATCGTCTTTGATCGCCCATAGCTCCACTCCCAGGGGTGAGCGGGGGTCAAGGACGGTGAAAACGTGACCTCCAGGTCAAGGTCTACCCGCATGCAAAGTTTCAAATCGCTGCGAGAATTTTTAATTTTTGGTGTCATTGGAGTACTAGGTGTTAGACTTATAGTCTTTTTACAGCATTTTTGACCAAAAAGGTCATATCATGGTAGGAGTCTCAGACTTGGCTGGTCGACTCCTCAGGTCATTTGGGACATACTGAACTGAACATTTTTCACTTTGGAGCCAATGTTGAGATCGTCTTTGATCGCCCATAGCTCCACTCCCAGGGGTGAGCGGGGGTCAAGGACGGTGAAAACGTGACCTCCAGGTCAAGGTCTACCCGCATGCAAAGTTTCAAATCGCTGCGAGAATTTTTAATTTTTGGTGTCATTGGAGTACTAGGTGTTAGACTTATAGTCTTTTTACAGCATTTTTGACCAAAAAGGTCATATCATGGTAGGAGTCTCAGACTTGGCTGGTCGACTCCTCAGGTCATTTGGGACATACTGAACTGAACATTTTTCACTTTGGAGCCAATGTTGAGATCGTCTTTGATCGCCCATAGCTCCACTCCCAGGGGTGAGCGGGGGTCAAGGACGGTGAAAACGTGACCTCCAGGTCAAGGTCTACCCGCATGCAAAGTTTCAAATCGCTGCGAGAATTTTTAATTTTTGGTGTCATTGGAGTACTAGGTGTTAGACTTATAGTCTTTTTACAGCATTTTTGACCAAAAAGGTCATATCATGGTAGGAGTCTCAGACTTGGCTGGTCGACTCCTCAGGTCATTTGGGACATACTGAACTGAACATTTTTCACTTTGGAGCCAATGTTGAGATCGTCTTTGATCGCCCATAGCTCCACTCCCAGGGGTGAGCGGGGGTCAAGGACGGTGAAAACGTGACCTCCAGGTCAAGGTCTACCCGCATGCAAAGTTTCAAATCGCTGCGAGAATTTTTAATTTTTGGTGTCATTGGAGTACTAGGTGTTAGACTTATAGTCTTTTTACAGCATTTTTGACCAAAAAGGTCATATCATGGTAGGAGTCTCAGACTTGGCTGGTCGACTCCTCAGGTCATTTGGGACATACTGAACTGAACATTTTTCACTTTGGAGCCAATGTTGAGATCGTCTTTGATCGCCCATAGCTCCACTCCCAGGGGTGAGCGGGGGTCAAGGACGGTGAAAACGTGACCTCCAGGTCAAGGTCTACCCGCATGCAAAGTTTCAAATCGCTGCGAGAATTTTTAATTTTTGGTGTCATTGGAGTACTAGGTGTTAGACTTATAGTCTTTTTACAGCATTTTTGACCAAAAAGGTCATATCATGGTAGGAGTCTCAGACTTGGCTGGTCGACTCCTCAGGTCATTTGGGACATACTGAACTGAACATTTTTCACTTTGGAGCCAATGTTGAGATCGTCTTTGATCGCCCATAGCTCCACTCCCAGGGGTGAGCGGGGGTCAAGGACGGTGAAAACGTGACCTCCAGGTCAAGGTCTACCCGCATGCAAAGTTTCAAATCGCTGCGAGAATTTTTAATTTTTGGTGTCATTGGAGTACTAGGTGTTAGACTTATAGTCTTTTTACAGCATTTTTGACCAAAAAGGTCATATCATGGTAGGAGTCTCAGACTTGGCTGGTCGACTCCTCAGGTCATTTGGGACATACTGAACTGAACATTTTTCACTTTGGAGCCAATGTTGAGATCGTCTTTGATCGCCCATAGCTCCACTCCCAGGGGTGAGCGGGGGTCAAGGACGGTGAAAACGTGACCTCCAGGTCAAGGTCTACCCGCATGCAAAGTTTCAAATCGCTGCGAGAATTTTTAATTTTTGGTGTCATTGGAGTACTAGGTGTTAGACTTATAGTCTTTTTACAGCATTTTTGACCAAAAAGGTCATATCATGGTAGGAGTCTCAGACTTGGCTGGTCGACTCCTCAGGTCATTTGGGACATACTGAACTGAACATTTTTCACTTTGGAGCCAATGTTGAGATCGTCTTTGATCGCCCATAGCTCCACTCCCAGGGGTGAGCGGGGGTCAAGGACGGTGAAAACGTGACCTCCAGGTCAAGGTCTACCCGCATGCAAAGTTTCAAATCGCTGCGAGAATTTTTAATTTTTGGTGTCATTGGAGTACTAGGTGTTAGACTTATAGTCTTTTTACAGCATTTTTGACCAAAAAGGTCATATCATGGTAGGAGTCTCAGACTTGGCTGGTCGACTCCTCAGGTCATTTGGGACATACTGAACTGAACATTTTTCACTTTGGAGCCAATGTTGAGATCGTCTTTGATCGCCCATAGCTCCACTCCCAGGGGTGAGCGGGGGTCAAGGACGGTGAAAACGTGACCTCCAGGTCAAGGTCTACCCGCATGCAAAGTTTCAAATCGCTGCGAGAATTTTTAATTTTTGGTGTCATTGGAGTACTAGGTGTTAGACTTATAGTCTTTTTACAGCATTTTTGACCAAAAAGGTCATATCATGGTAGGAGTCTCAGACTTGGCTGGTCGACTCCTCAGGTCATTTGGGACATACTGAACTGAACATTTTTCACTTTGGAGCCAATGTTGAGATCGTCTTTGATCGCCCATAGCTCCACTCCCAGGGGTGAGCGGGGGTCAAGGACGGTGAAAACGTGACCTCCAGGTCAAGGTCTACCCGCATGCAAAGTTTCAAATCGCTGCGAGAATTTTTAATTTTTGGTGTCATTGGAGTACTAGCGTGTTAGACTTATAGTCTTTTTACAGCATTTTTGACCAAAAAGGTCATATCATGGTAGGAGTCTCAGACTTGGCTGGTCGACTCCTCAGGTCATTTGGGACATACTGAACTGAACATTTTTCACTTTGGAGCCAATGTTGAGATCGTCTTTGATCGCCCATAGCTCCACTCCCAGGGGTGAGCGGGGGTCAAGGACGGTGAAAACGTGACCTCCAGGTCAAGGTCTACCCGCATGCAAAGTTTCAAATCGCTGCGAGAATTTTTAATTTTTGGTGTCATTGGAGTACTAGGTGTTAGACTTATAGTCTTTTTACAGCATTTTTGACCAAAAAGGTCATATCATGGTAGGAGTCTCAGACTTGGCTGGTCGACTCCTCAGGTCATTTGGGACATACTGAACTGAACATTTTTCACTTTGGAGCCAATGTTGAGATCGTCTTTGATCGCCCATAGCTCCACTCCCAGGGGTGAGCGGGGGTCAAGGACGGTGAAAACGTGACCTCCAGGTCAAGGTCTACCCGCATGCAAAGTTTCAAATCGCTGCGAGAATTTTTAATTTTTGGTGTCATTGGAGTACTAGGTGTTAGACTTATAGTCTTTTTACAGCATTTTTGACCAAAAAGGTCATATCATGGTAGGAGTCTCAGACTTGGCTGGTCGACTCCTCAGGTCATTTGGGACATACTGAACTGAACATTTTTCACTTTGGAGCCAATGTTGAGATCGTCTTTGATCGCCCATAGCTCCACTCCCAGGGGTGAGCGGGGGTCAAGGACGGTGAAAACGTGACCTCCAGGTCAAGGTCTACCCGCATGCAAAGTTTCAAATCGCTGCGAGAATTTTTAATTTTTGGTGTCATTGGAGTACTAGGTGTTAGACTTATAGTCTTTTTACAGCATTTTTGACCAAAAAGGTCATATCATGGTAGGAGTCTCAGACTTGGCTGGTCGACTCCTCAGGTCATTTGGGACATACTGAACTGAACATTTTTCACTTTGGAGCCAATGTTGAGATCGTCTTTGATCGCCCATAGCTCCACTCCCAGGGGTGAGCGGGGGTCAAGGACGGTGAAAACGTGACCTCCAGGTCAAGGTCTACCCGCATGCAAAGTTTCAAATCGCTGCGAGAATTTTTAATTTTTGGTGTCATTGGAGTACTAGGTGTTAGACTTATAGTCTTTTTACAGCATTTTTGACCAAAAAGGTCATATCATGGTAGGAGTCTCAGACTTGGCTGGTCGACTCCTCAGGTCATTTGGGACATACTGAACTGAACATTTTTCACTTTGGAGCCAATGTTGAGATCGTCTTTGATCGCCCATAGCTCCACTCCCAGGGGTGAGCGGGGGTCAAGGACGGTGAAAACGTGACCTCCAGGTCAAGGTCTACCCGCATGCAAAGTTTCAAATCGCTGCGAGAATTTTTAATTTTTGGTGTCATTGGAGTACTAGGTGTTAGACTTATAGTCTTTTTACAGCATTTTTGACCAAAAAGGTCATATCATGGTAGGAGTCTCAGACTTGGCTGGTCGACTCCTCAGGTCATTTGGGACATACTGAACTGAACATTTTTCACTTTGGAGCCAATGTTGAGATCGTCTTTGATCGCCCATAGCTCCACTCCCAGGGGTGAGCGGGGGTCAAGGACGGTGAAAACGTGACCTCCAGGTCAAGGTCTACCCGCATGCAAAGTTTCAAATCGCTGCGAGAATTTTTAATTTTTGGTGTCATTGGAGTACTAGGTGTTAGACTTATAGTCTTTTTACAGCATTTTTGACCAAAAAGGTCATATCATGGTAGGAGTCTCAGACTTGGCTGGTCGACTCCTCAGGTCATTTGGGACATACTGAACTGAACATTTTTCACTTTGGAGCCAATGTTGAGATCGTCTTTGATCGCCCATAGCTCCACTCCCAGGGGTGAGCGGGGGTCAAGGACGGTGAAAACGTGACCTCCAGGTCAAGGTCTACCCGCATGCAAAGTTTCAAATCGCTGCGAGAATTTTTAATTTTTGGTGTCATTGGAGTACTAGGTGTTAGACTTATAGTCTTTTTACAGCATTTTTGACCAAAAAGGTCATATCATGGTAGGAGTCTCAGACTTGGCTGGTCGACTCCTCAGGTCATTTGGGACATACTGAACTGAACATTTTTCACTTTGGAGCCAATGTTGAGATCGTCTTTGATCGCCCATAGCTCCACTCCCAGGGGTGAGCGGGGGTCAAGGACGGTGAAAACGTGACCTCCAGGTCAAGGTCTACCCGCATGCAAAGTTTCAAATCGCTGCGAGAATTTTTAATTTTTGGTGTCATTGGAGTACTAGGTGTTAGACTTATAGTCTTTTTACAGCATTTTTGACCAAAAAGGTCATATCATGGTAGGAGTCTCAGACTTGGCTGGTCGACTCCTCAGGTCATTTGGGACATACTGAACTGAACATTTTTCACTTTGGAGCCAATGTTGAGATCGTCTTTGATCGCCCATAGCTCCACTCCCAGGGGTGAGCGGGGGTCAAGGACGGTGAAAACGTGACCTCCAGGTCAAGGTCTACCCGCATGCAAAGTTTCAAATCGCTGCGAGAATTTTTAATTTTTGGTGTCATTGGAGTACTAGGTGTTAGACTTATAGTCTTTTTACAGCATTTTTGACCAAAAAGGTCATATCATGGTAGGAGTCTCAGACTTGGCTGGTCGACTCCTCAGGTCATTTGGGACATACTGAACTGAACATTTTTCACTTTGGAGCCAATGTTGAGATCGTCTTTGATCGCCCATAGCTCCACTCCCAGGGGTGAGCGGGGGTCAAGGACGGTGAAAACGTGACCTCCAGGTCAAGGTCTACCCGCATGCAAAGTTTCAAATCGCTGCGAGAATTTTTAATTTTTGGTGTCATTGGAGTACTAGGTGTTAGACTTATAGTCTTTTTACAGCATTTTTGACCAAAAAGGTCATATCATGGTAGGAGTCTCAGACTTGGCTGGTCGACTCCTCAGGTCATTTGGGACATACTGAACTGAACATTTTTCACTTTGGAGCCAATGTTGAGATCGTCTTTGATCGCCCATAGCTCCACTCCCAGGGGTGAGCGGGGGTCAAGGACGGTGAAAACGTGACCTCCAGGTCAAGGTCTACCCGCATGCAAAGTTTCAAATCGCTGCGAGAATTTTTAATTTTTGGTGTCATTGGAGTACTAGGTGTTAGACTTATAGTCTTTTTACAGCATTTTTGACCAAAAAGGTCATATCATGGTAGGAGTCTCAGACTTGGCTGGTCGACTCCTCAGGTCATTTGGGACATACTGAACTGAACATTTTTCACTTTGGAGCCAATGTTGAGATCGTCTTTGATCGCCCATAGCTCCACTCCCAGGGGTGAGCGGGGGTCAAGGACGGTGAAAACGTGACCTCCAGGTCAAGGTCTACCCGCATGCAAAGTTTCAAATCGCTGCGAGAATTTTTAATTTTTGGTGTCATTGGAGTACTAGGTGTTAGACTTATAGTCTTTTTACAGCATTTTTGACCAAAAAGGTCATATCATGGTAGGAGTCTCAGACTTGGCTGGTCGACTCCTCAGGTCATTTGGGACATACTGAACTGAACATTTTTCACTTTGGAGCCAATGTTGAGATCGTCTTTGATCGCCCATAGCTCCACTCCCAGGGGTGAGCGGGGGTCAAGGACGGTGAAAACGTGACCTCCAGGTCAAGGTCTACCCGCATGCAAAGTTTCAAATCGCTGCGAGAATTTTTAATTTTTGGTGTCATTGGAGTACTAGGTGTTAGACTTATAGTCTTTTTACAGCATTTTTGACCAAAAAGGTCATATCATGGTAGGAGTCTCAGACTTGGCTGGTCGACTCCTCAGGTCATTTGGGACATACTGAACTGAACATTTTTCACTTTGGAGCCAATGTTGAGATCGTCTTTGATCGCCCATAGCTCCACTCCCAGGGGTGAGCGGGGGTCAAGGACGGTGAAAACGTGACCTCCAGGTCAAGGTCTACCCGCATGCAAAGTTTCAAATCGCTGCGAGAATTTTTAATTTTTGGTGTCATTGGAGTACTAGGTGTTAGACTTATAGTCTTTTTACAGCATTTTTGACCAAAAAGGTCATATCATGGTAGGAGTCTCAGACTTGGCTGGTCGACTCCTCAGGTCATTTGGGACATACTGAACTGAACATTTTTCACTTTGGAGCCAATGTTGAGATCGTCTTTGATCGCCCATAGCTCCACTCCCAGGGGTGAGCGGGGGTCAAGGACGGTGAAAACGTGACCTCCAGGTCAAGGTCTACCCGCATGCAAAGTTTCAAATCGCTGCGAGAATTTTTAATTTTTGGTGTCATTGGAGTACTAGGTGTTAGACTTATAGTCTTTTTACAGCATTTTTGACCAAAAAGGTCATATCATGGTAGGAGTCTCAGACTTGGCTGGTCGACTCCTCAGGTCATTTGGGACATACTGAACTGAACATTTTTCACTTTGGAGCCAATGTTGAGATCGTCTTTGATCGCCCATAGCTCCACTCCCAGGGGTGAGCGGGGGTCAAGGACGGTGAAAACGTGACCTCCAGGTCAAGGTCTACCCGCATGCAAAGTTTCAAATCGCTGCGAGAATTTTTAATTTTTGGTGTCATTGGAGTACTAGGTGTTAGACTTATAGTCTTTTTACAGCATTTTTGACCAAAAAGGTCATATCATGGTAGGAGTCTCAGACTTGGCTGGTCGACTCCTCAGGTCATTTGGGACATACTGAACTGAACATTTTTCACTTTGGAGCCAATGTTGAGATCGTCTTTGATCGCCCATAGCTCCACTCCCAGGGGTGAGCGGGGGTCAAGGACGGTGAAAACGTGACCTCCAGGTCAAGGTCTACCCGCATGCAAAGTTTCAAATCGCTGCGAGAATTTTTAATTTTTGGTGTCATTGGAGTACTAGGTGTTAGACTTATAGTCTTTTTACAGCATTTTTGACCAAAAAGGTCATATCATGGTAGGAGTCTCAGACTTGGCTGGTCGACTCCTCAGGTCATTTGGGACATACTGAACTGAACATTTTTCACTTTGGAGCCAATGTTGAGATCGTCTTTGATCGCCCATAGCTCCACTCCCAGGGGTGAGCGGGGGTCAAGGACGGTGAAAACGTGACCTCCAGGTCAAGGTCTACCCGCATGCAAAGTTTCAAATCGCTGCGAGAATTTTTAATTTTTGGTGTCATTGGAGTACTAGGTGTTAGACTTATAGTCTTTTTACAGCATTTTTGACCAAAAAGGTCATATCATGGTAGGAGTCTCAGACTTGGCTGGTCGACTCCTCAGGTCATTTGGGACATACTGAACTGAACATTTTTCACTTTGGAGCCAATGTTGAGATCGTCTTTGATCGCCCATAGCTCCACTCCCAGGGGTGAGCGGGGGTCAAGGACGGTGAAAACGTGACCTCCAGGTCAAGGTCTACCCGCATGCAAAGTTTCAAATCGCTGCGAGAATTTTTAATTTTTGGTGTCATTGGAGTACTAGGTGTTAGACTTATAGTCTTTTTACAGCATTTTTGACCAAAAAGGTCATATCATGGTAGGAGTCTCAGACTTGGCTGGTCGACTCCTCAGGTCATTTGGGACATACTGAACTGAACATTTTTCACTTTGGAGCCAATGTTGAGATCGTCTTTGATCGCCCATAGCTCCACTCCCAGGGGTGAGCGGGGGTCAAGGACGGTGAAAACGTGACCTCCAGGTCAAGGTCTACCCGCATGCAAAGTTTCAAATCGCTGCGAGAATTTTTAATTTTTGGTGTCATTGGAGTACTAGGTGTTAGACTTATAGTCTTTTTACAGCATTTTTGACCAAAAAGGTCATATCATGGTAGGAGTCTCAGACTTGGCTGGTCGACTCCTCAGGTCATTTGGGACATACTGAACTGAACATTTTTCACTTTGGAGCCAATGTTGAGATCGTCTTTGATCGCCCATAGCTCCACTCCCAGGGGTGAGCGGGGGTCAAGGACGGTGAAAACGTGACCTCCAGGTCAAGGTCTACCCGCATGCAAAGTTTCAAATCGCTGCGAGAATTTTTAATTTTTGGTGTCATTGGAGTACTAGGTGTTAGACTTATAGTCTTTTTACAGCATTTTTGACCAAAAAGGTCATATCATGGTAGGAGTCTCAGACTTGGCTGGTCGACTCCTCAGGTCATTTGGGACATACTGAACTGAACATTTTTCACTTTGGAGCCAATGTTGAGATCGTCTTTGATCGCCCATAGCTCCACTCCCAGGGGTGAGCGGGGGTCAAGGACGGTGAAAACGTGACCTCCAGGTCAAGGTCTACCCGCATGCAAAGTTTCAAATCGCTGCGAGAATTTTTAATTTTTGGTGTCATTGGAGTACTAGGTGTTAGACTTATAGTCTTTTTACAGCATTTTTGACCAAAAAGGTCATATCATGGTAGGAGTCTCAGACTTGGCTGGTCGACTCCTCAGGTCATTTGGGACATACTGAACTGAACATTTTTCACTTTGGAGCCAATGTTGAGATCGTCTTTGATCGCCCATAGCTCCACTCCCAGGGGTGAGCGGGGGTCAAGGACGGTGAAAACGTGACCTCCAGGTCAAGGTCTACCCGCATGCAAAGTTTCAAATCGCTGCGAGAATTTTTAATTTTTGGTGTCATTGGAGTACTAGGTGTTAGACTTATAGTCTTTTTACAGCATTTTTGACCAAAAAGGTCATATCATGGTAGGAGTCTCAGACTTGGCTGGTCGACTCCTCAGGTCATTTGGGACATACTGAACTGAACATTTTTCACTTTGGAGCCAATGTTGAGATCGTCTTTGATCGCCCATAGCTCCACTCCCAGGGGTGAGCGGGGGTCAAGGACGGTGAAAACGTGACCTCCAGGTCAAGGTCTACCCGCATGCAAAGTTTCAAATCGCTGCGAGAATTTTTAATTTTTGGTGTCATTGGAGTACTAGGTGTTAGACTTATAGTCTTTTTACAGCATTTTTGACCAAAAAGGTCATATCATGGTAGGAGTCTCAGACTTGGCTGGTCGACTCCTCAGGTCATTTGGGACATACTGAACTGAACATTTTTCACTTTGGAGCCAATGTTGAGATCGTCTTTGATCGCCCATAGCTCCACTCCCAGGGGTGAGCGGGGGTCAAGGACGGTGAAAACGTGACCTCCAGGTCAAGGTCTACCCGCATGCAAAGTTTCAAATCGCTGCGAGAATTTTTAATTTTTGGTGTCATTGGAGTACTAGGTGTTAGACTTATAGTCTTTTTACAGCATTTTTGACCAAAAAGGTCATATCATGGTAGGAGTCTCAGACTTGGCTGGTCGACTCCTCAGGTCATTTGGGACATACTGAACTGAACATTTTTCACTTTGGAGCCAATGTTGAGATCGTCTTTGATCGCCCATAGCTCCACTCCCAGGGGTGAGCGGGGGTCAAGGACGGTGAAAACGTGACCTCCAGGTCAAGGTCTACCCGCATGCAAAGTTTCAAATCGCTGCGAGAATTTTTAATTTTTGGTGTCATTGGAGTACTAGGTGTTAGACTTATAGTCTTTTTACAGCATTTTTGACCAAAAAGGTCATATCATGGTAGGAGTCTCAGACTTGGCTGGTCGACTCCTCAGGTCATTTGGGACATACTGAACTGAACATTTTTCACTTTGGAGCCAATGTTGAGATCGTCTTTGATCGCCCATAGCTCCACTCCCAGGGGTGAGCGGGGGTCAAGGACGGTGAAAACGTGACCTCCAGGTCAAGGTCTACCCGCATGCAAAGTTTCAAATCGCTGCGAGAATTTTTAATTTTTGGTGTCATTGGAGTACTAGGTGTTAGACTTATAGTCTTTTTACAGCATTTTTGACCAAAAAGGTCATATCATGGTAGGAGTCTCAGACTTGGCTGGTCGACTCCTCAGGTCATTTGGGACATACTGAACTGAACATTTTTCACTTTGGAGCCAATGTTGAGATCGTCTTTGATCGCCCATAGCTCCACTCCCAGGGGTGAGCGGGGGTCAAGGACGGTGAAAACGTGACCTCCAGGTCAAGGTCTACCCGCATGCAAAGTTTCAAATCGCTGCGAGAATTTTTAATTTTTGGTGTCATTGGAGTACTAGGTGTTAGACTTATAGTCTTTTTACAGCATTTTTGACCAAAAAGGTCATATCATGGTAGGAGTCTCAGACTTGGCTGGTCGACTCCTCAGGTCATTTGGGACATACTGAACTGAACATTTTTCACTTTGGAGCCAATGTTGAGATCGTCTTTGATCGCCCATAGCTCCACTCCCAGGGGTGAGCGGGGGTCAAGGACGGTGAAAACGTGACCTCCAGGTCAAGGTCTACCCGCATGCAAAGTTTCAAATCGCTGCGAGAATTTTTAATTTTTGGTGTCATTGGAGTACTAGGTGTTAGACTTATAGTCTTTTTACAGCATTTTTGACCAAAAAGGTCATATCATGGTAGGAGTCTCAGACTTGGCTGGTCGACTCCTCAGGTCATTTGGGACATACTGAACTGAACATTTTTCACTTTGGAGCCAATGTTGAGATCGTCTTTGATCGCCCATAGCTCCACTCCCAGGGGTGAGCGGGGGTCAAGGACGGTGAAAACGTGACCTCCAGGTCAAGGTCTACCCGCATGCAAAGTTTCAAATCGCTGCGAGAATTTTTAATTTTTGGTGTCATTGGAGTACTAGGTGTTAGACTTATAGTCTTTTTACAGCATTTTTGACCAAAAAGGTCATATCATGGTAGGAGTCTCAGACTTGGCTGGTCGACTCCTCAGGTCATTTGGGACATACTGAACTGAACATTTTTCACTTTGGAGCCAATGTTGAGATCGTCTTTGATCGCCCATAGCTCCACTCCCAGGGGTGAGCGGGGGTCAAGGACGGTGAAAACGTGACCTCCAGGTCAAGGTCTACCCGCATGCAAAGTTTCAAATCGCTGCGAGAATTTTTAATTTTTGGTGTCATTGGAGTACTAGGTGTTAGACTTATAGTCTTTTTACAGCATTTTTGACCAAAAAGGTCATATCATGGTAGGAGTCTCAGACTTGGCTGGTCGACTCCTCAGGTCATTTGGGACATACTGAACTGAACATTTTTCACTTTGGAGCCAATGTTGAGATCGTCTTTGATCGCCCATAGCTCCACTCCCAGGGGTGAGCGGGGGTCAAGGACGGTGAAAACGTGACCTCCAGGTCAAGGTCTACCCGCATGCAAAGTTTCAAATCGCTGCGAGAATTTTTAATTTTTGGTGTCATTGGAGTACTAGGTGTTAGACTTATAGTCTTTTTACAGCATTTTTGACCAAAAAGGTCATATCATGGTAGGAGTCTCAGACTTGGCTGGTCGACTCCTCAGGTCATTTGGGACATACTGAACTGAACATTTTTCACTTTGGAGCCAATGTTGAGATCGTCTTTGATCGCCCATAGCTCCACTCCCAGGGGTGAGCGGGGGTCAAGGACGGTGAAAACGTGACCTCCAGGTCAAGGTCTACCCGCATGCAAAGTTTCAAATCGCTGCGAGAATTTTTAATTTTTGGTGTCATTGGAGTACTAGGTGTTAGACTTATAGTCTTTTTACAGCATTTTTGACCAAAAAGGTCATATCATGGTAGGAGTCTCAGACTTGGCTGGTCGACTCCTCAGGTCATTTGGGACATACTGAACTGAACATTTTTCACTTTGGAGCCAATGTTGAGATCGTCTTTGATCGCCCATAGCTCCACTCCCAGGGGTGAGCGGGGGTCAAGGACGGTGAAAACGTGACCTCCAGGTCAAGGTCTACCCGCATGCAAAGTTTCAAATCGCTGCGAGAATTTTTAATTTTTGGTGTCATTGGAGTACTAGGTGTTAGACTTATAGTCTTTTTACAGCATTTTTGACCAAAAAGGTCATATCATGGTAGGAGTCTCAGACTTGGCTGGTCGACTCCTCAGGTCATTTGGGACATACTGAACTGAACATTTTTCACTTTGGAGCCAATGTTGAGATCGTCTTTGATCGCCCATAGCTCCACTCCCAGGGGTGAGCGGGGGTCAAGGACGGTGAAAACGTGACCTCCAGGTCAAGGTCTACCCGCATGCAAAGTTTCAAATCGCTGCGAGAATTTTTAATTTTTGGTGTCATTGGAGTACTAGGTGTTAGACTTATAGTCTTTTTACAGCATTTTTGACCAAAAAGGTCATATCATGGTAGGAGTCTCAGACTTGGCTGGTCGACTCCTCAGGTCATTTGGGACATACTGAACTGAACATTTTTCACTTTGGAGCCAATGTTGAGATCGTCTTTGATCGCCCATAGCTCCACTCCCAGGGGTGAGCGGGGGTCAAGGACGGTGAAAACGTGACCTCCAGGTCAAGGTCTACCCGCATGCAAAGTTTCAAATCGCTGCGAGAATTTTTAATTTTTGGTGTCATTGGAGTACTAGGTGTTAGACTTATAGTCTTTTTACAGCATTTTTGACCAAAAAGGTCATATCATGGTAGGAGTCTCAGACTTGGCTGGTCGACTCCTCAGGTCATTTGGGACATACTGAACTGAACATTTTTCACTTTGGAGCCAATGTTGAGATCGTCTTTGATCGCCCATAGCTCCACTCCCAGGGGTGAGCGGGGGTCAAGGACGGTGAAAACGTGACCTCCAGGTCAAGGTCTACCCGCATGCAAAGTTTCAAATCGCTGCGAGAATTTTTAATTTTTGGTGTCATTGGAGTACTAGGTGTTAGACTTATAGTCTTTTTACAGCATTTTTGACCAAAAAGGTCATATCATGGTAGGAGTCTCAGACTTGGCTGGTCGACTCCTCAGGTCATTTGGGACATACTGAACTGAACATTTTTCACTTTGGAGCCAATGTTGAGATCGTCTTTGATCGCCCATAGCTCCACTCCCAGGGGTGAGCGGGGGTCAAGGACGGTGAAAACGTGACCTCCAGGTCAAGGTCTACCCGCATGCAAAGTTTCAAATCGCTGCGAGAATTTTTAATTTTTGGTGTCATTGGAGTACTAGGTGTTAGACTTATAGTCTTTTTACAGCATTTTTGACCAAAAAGGTCATATCATGGTAGGAGTCTCAGACTTGGCTGGTCGACTCCTCAGGTCATTTGGGACATACTGAACTGAACATTTTTCACTTTGGAGCCAATGTTGAGATCGTCTTTGATCGCCCATAGCTCCACTCCCAGGGGTGAGCGGGGGTCAAGGACGGTGAAAACGTGACCTCCAGGTCAAGGTCTACCCGCATGCAAAGTTTCAAATCGCTGCGAGAATTTTTAATTTTTGGTGTCATTGGAGTACTAGGTGTTAGACTTATAGTCTTTTTACAGCATTTTTGACCAAAAAGGTCATATCATGGTAGGAGTCTCAGACTTGGCTGGTCGACTCCTCAGGTCATTTGGGACATACTGAACTGAACATTTTTCACTTTGGAGCCAATGTTGAGATCGTCTTTGATCGCCCATAGCTCCACTCCCAGGGGTGAGCGGGGGTCAAGGACGGTGAAAACGTGACCTCCAGGTCAAGGTCTACCCGCATGCAAAGTTTCAAATCGCTGCGAGAATTTTTAATTTTTGGTGTCATTGGAGTACTAGGTGTTAGACTTATAGTCTTTTTACAGCATTTTTGACCAAAAAGGTCATATCATGGTAGGAGTCTCAGACTTGGCTGGTCGACTCCTCAGGTCATTTGGGACATACTGAACTGAACATTTTTCACTTTGGAGCCAATGTTGAGATCGTCTTTGATCGCCCATAGCTCCACTCCCAGGGGTGAGCGGGGGTCAAGGACGGTGAAAACGTGACCTCCAGGTCAAGGTCTACCCGCATGCAAAGTTTCAAATCGCTGCGAGAATTTTTAATTTTTGGTGTCATTGGAGTACTAGGTGTTAGACTTATAGTCTTTTTACAGCATTTTTGACCAAAAAGGTCATATCATGGTAGGAGTCTCAGACTTGGCTGGTCGACTCCTCAGGTCATTTGGGACATACTGAACTGAACATTTTTCACTTTGGAGCCAATGTTGAGATCGTCTTTGATCGCCCATAGCTCCACTCCCAGGGGTGAGCGGGGGTCAAGGACGGTGAAAACGTGACCTCCAGGTCAAGGTCTACCCGCATGCAAAGTTTCAAATCGCTGCGAGAATTTTTAATTTTTGGTGTCATTGGAGTACTAGGTGTTAGACTTATAGTCTTTTTACAGCATTTTTGACCAAAAAGGTCATATCATGGTAGGAGTCTCAGACTTGGCTGGTCGACTCCTCAGGTCATTTGGGACATACTGAACTGAACATTTTTCACTTTGGAGCCAATGTTGAGATCGTCTTTGATCGCCCATAGCTCCACTCCCAGGGGTGAGCGGGGGTCAAGGACGGTGAAAACGTGACCTCCAGGTCAAGGTCTACCCGCATGCAAAGTTTCAAATCGCTGCGAGAATTTTTAATTTTTGGTGTCATTGGAGTACTAGGTGTTAGACTTATAGTCTTTTTACAGCATTTTTGACCAAAAAGGTCATATCATGGTAGGAGTCTCAGACTTGGCTGGTCGACTCCTCAGGTCATTTGGGACATACTGAACTGAACATTTTTCACTTTGGAGCCAATGTTGAGATCGTCTTTGATCGCCCATAGCTCCACTCCCAGGGGTGAGCGGGGGTCAAGGACGGTGAAAACGTGACCTCCAGGTCAAGGTCTACCCGCATGCAAAGTTTCAAATCGCTGCGAGAATTTTTAATTTTTGGTGTCATTGGAGTACTAGGTGTTAGACTTATAGTCTTTTTACAGCATTTTTGACCAAAAAGGTCATATCATGGTAGGAGTCTCAGACTTGGCTGGTCGACTCCTCAGGTCATTTGGGACATACTGAACTGAACATTTTTCACTTTGGAGCCAATGTTGAGATCGTCTTTGATCGCCCATAGCTCCACTCCCAGGGGTGAGCGGGGGTCAAGGACGGTGAAAACGTGACCTCCAGGTCAAGGTCTACCCGCATGCAAAGTTTCAAATCGCTGCGAGAATTTTTAATTTTTGGTGTCATTGGAGTACTAGGTGTTAGACTTATAGTCTTTTTACAGCATTTTTGACCAAAAAGGTCATATCATGGTAGGAGTCTCAGACTTGGCTGGTCGACTCCTCAGGTCATTTGGGACATACTGAACTGAACATTTTTCACTTTGGAGCCAATGTTGAGATCGTCTTTGATCGCCCATAGCTCCACTCCCAGGGGTGAGCGGGGGTCAAGGACGGTGAAAACGTGACCTCCAGGTCAAGGTCTACCCGCATGCAAAGTTTCAAATCGCTGCGAGAATTTTTAATTTTTGGTGTCATTGGAGTACTAGGTGTTAGACTTATAGTCTTTTTACAGCATTTTTGACCAAAAAGGTCATATCATGGTAGGAGTCTCAGACTTGGCTGGTCGACTCCTCAGGTCATTTGGGACATACTGAACTGAACATTTTTCACTTTGGAGCCAATGTTGAGATCGTCTTTGATCGCCCATAGCTCCACTCCCAGGGGTGAGCGGGGGTCAAGGACGGTGAAAACGTGACCTCCAGGTCAAGGTCTACCCGCATGCAAAGTTTCAAATCGCTGCGAGAATTTTTAATTTTTGGTGTCATTGGAGTACTAGGTGTTAGACTTATAGTCTTTTTACAGCATTTTTGACCAAAAAGGTCATATCATGGTAGGAGTCTCAGACTTGGCTGGTCGACTCCTCAGGTCATTTGGGACATACTGAACTGAACATTTTTCACTTTGGAGCCAATGTTGAGATCGTCTTTGATCGCCCATAGCTCCACTCCCAGGGGTGAGCGGGGGTCAAGGACGGTGAAAACGTGACCTCCAGGTCAAGGTCTACCCGCATGCAAAGTTTCAAATCGCTGCGAGAATTTTTAATTTTTGGTGTCATTGGAGTACTAGGTGTTAGACTTATAGTCTTTTTACAGCATTTTTGACCAAAAAGGTCATATCATGGTAGGAGTCTCAGACTTGGCTGGTCGACTCCTCAGGTCATTTGGGACATACTGAACTGAACATTTTTCACTTTGGAGCCAATGTTGAGATCGTCTTTGATCGCCCATAGCTCCACTCCCAGGGGTGAGCGGGGGTCAAGGACGGTGAAAACGTGACCTCCAGGTCAAGGTCTACCCGCATGCAAAGTTTCAAATCGCTGCGAGAATTTTTAATTTTTGGTGTCATTGGAGTACTAGGTGTTAGACTTATAGTCTTTTTACAGCATTTTTGACCAAAAAGGTCATATCATGGTAGGAGTCTCAGACTTGGCTGGTCGACTCCTCAGGTCATTTGGGACATACTGAACTGAACATTTTTCACTTTGGAGCCAATGTTGAGATCGTCTTTGATCGCCCATAGCTCCACTCCCAGGGGTGAGCGGGGGTCAAGGACGGTGAAAACGTGACCTCCAGGTCAAGGTCTACCCGCATGCAAAGTTTCAAATCGCTGCGAGAATTTTTAATTTTTGGTGTCATTGGAGTACTAGGTGTTAGACTTATAGTCTTTTTACAGCATTTTTGACCAAAAAGGTCATATCATGGTAGGAGTCTCAGACTTGGCTGGTCGACTCCTCAGGTCATTTGGGACATACTGAACTGAACATTTTTCACTTTGGAGCCAATGTTGAGATCGTCTTTGATCGCCCATAGCTCCACTCCCAGGGGTGAGCGGGGGTCAAGGACGGTGAAAACGTGACCTCCAGGTCAAGGTCTACCCGCATGCAAAGTTTCAAATCGCTGCGAGAATTTTTAATTTTTGGTGTCATTGGAGTACTAGGTGTTAGACTTATAGTCTTTTTACAGCATTTTTGACCAAAAAGGTCATATCATGGTAGGAGTCTCAGACTTGGCTGGTCGACTCCTCAGGTCATTTGGGACATACTGAACTGAACATTTTTCACTTTGGAGCCAATGTTGAGATCGTCTTTGATCGCCCATAGCTCCACTCCCAGGGGTGAGCGGGGGTCAAGGACGGTGAAAACGTGACCTCCAGGTCAAGGTCTACCCGCATGCAAAGTTTCAAATCGCTGCGAGAATTTTTAATTTTTGGTGTCATTGGAGTACTAGGTGTTAGACTTATAGTCTTTTTACAGCATTTTTGACCAAAAAGGTCATATCATGGTAGGAGTCTCAGACTTGGCTGGTCGACTCCTCAGGTCATTTGGGACATACTGAACTGAACATTTTTCACTTTGGAGCCAATGTTGAGATCGTCTTTGATCGCCCATAGCTCCACTCCCAGGGGTGAGCGGGGGTCAAGGACGGTGAAAACGTGACCTCCAGGTCAAGGTCTACCCGCATGCAAAGTTTCAAATCGCTGCGAGAATTTTTAATTTTTGGTGTCATTGGAGTACTAGGTGTTAGACTTATAGTCTTTTTACAGCATTTTTGACCAAAAAGGTCATATCATGGTAGGAGTCTCAGACTTGGCTGGTCGACTCCTCAGGTCATTTGGGACATACTGAACTGAACATTTTTCACTTTGGAGCCAATGTTGAGATCGTCTTTGATCGCCCATAGCTCCACTCCCAGGGGTGAGCGGGGGTCAAGGACGGTGAAAACGTGACCTCCAGGTCAAGGTCTACCCGCATGCAAAGTTTCAAATCGCTGCGAGAATTTTTAATTTTTGGTGTCATTGGAGTACTAGGTGTTAGACTTATAGTCTTTTTACAGCATTTTTGACCAAAAAGGTCATATCATGGTAGGAGTCTCAGACTTGGCTGGTCGACTCCTCAGGTCATTTGGGACATACTGAACTGAACATTTTTCACTTTGGAGCCAATGTTGAGATCGTCTTTGATCGCCCATAGCTCCACTCCCAGGGGTGAGCGGGGGTCAAGGACGGTGAAAACGTGACCTCCAGGTCAAGGTCTACCCGCATGCAAAGTTTCAAATCGCTGCGAGAATTTTTAATTTTTGGTGTCATTGGAGTACTAGGTGTTAGACTTATAGTCTTTTTACAGCATTTTTGACCAAAAAGGTCATATCATGGTAGGAGTCTCAGACTTGGCTGGTCGACTCCTCAGGTCATTTGGGACATACTGAACTGAACATTTTTCACTTTGGAGCCAATGTTGAGATCGTCTTTGATCGCCCATAGCTCCACTCCCAGGGGTGAGCGGGGGTCAAGGACGGTGAAAACGTGACCTCCAGGTCAAGGTCTACCCGCATGCAAAGTTTCAAATCGCTGCGAGAATTTTTAATTTTTGGTGTCATTGGAGTACTAGGTGTTAGACTTATAGTCTTTTTACAGCATTTTTGACCAAAAAGGTCATATCATGGTAGGAGTCTCAGACTTGGCTGGTCGACTCCTCAGGTCATTTGGGACATACTGAACTGAACATTTTTCACTTTGGAGCCAATGTTGAGATCGTCTTTGATCGCCCATAGCTCCACTCCCAGGGGTGAGCGGGGGTCAAGGACGGTGAAAACGTGACCTCCAGGTCAAGGTCTACCCGCATGCAAAGTTTCAAATCGCTGCGAGAATTTTTAATTTTTGGTGTCATTGGAGTACTAGGTGTTAGACTTATAGTCTTTTTACAGCATTTTTGACCAAAAAGGTCATATCATGGTAGGAGTCTCAGACTTGGCTGGTCGACTCCTCAGGTCATTTGGGACATACTGAACTGAACATTTTTCACTTTGGAGCCAATGTTGAGATCGTCTTTGATCGCCCATAGCTCCACTCCCAGGGGTGAGCGGGGGTCAAGGACGGTGAAAACGTGACCTCCAGGTCAAGGTCTACCCGCATGCAAAGTTTCAAATCGCTGCGAGAATTTTTAATTTTTGGTGTCATTGGAGTACTAGGTGTTAGACTTATAGTCTTTTTACAGCATTTTTGACCAAAAAGGTCATATCATGGTAGGAGTCTCAGACTTGGCTGGTCGACTCCTCAGGTCATTTGGGACATACTGAACTGAACATTTTTCACTTTGGAGCCAATGTTGAGATCGTCTTTGATCGCCCATAGCTCCACTCCCAGGGGTGAGCGGGGGTCAAGGACGGTGAAAACGTGACCTCCAGGTCAAGGTCTACCCGCATGCAAAGTTTCAAATCGCTGCGAGAATTTTTAATTTTTGGTGTCATTGGAGTACTAGGTGTTAGACTTATAGTCTTTTTACAGCATTTTTGACCAAAAAGGTCATATCATGGTAGGAGTCTCAGACTTGGCTGGTCGACTCCTCAGGTCATTTGGGACATACTGAACTGAACATTTTTCACTTTGGAGCCAATGTTGAGATCGTCTTTGATCGCCCATAGCTCCACTCCCAGGGGTGAGCGGGGGTCAAGGACGGTGAAAACGTGACCTCCAGGTCAAGGTCTACCCGCATGCAAAGTTTCAAATCGCTGCGAGAATTTTTAATTTTTGGTGTCATTGGAGTACTAGGTGTTAGACTTATAGTCTTTTTACAGCATTTTTGACCAAAAAGGTCATATCATGGTAGGAGTCTCAGACTTGGCTGGTCGACTCCTCAGGTCATTTGGGACATACTGAACTGAACATTTTTCACTTTGGAGCCAATGTTGAGATCGTCTTTGATCGCCCATAGCTCCACTCCCAGGGGTGAGCGGGGGTCAAGGACGGTGAAAACGTGACCTCCAGGTCAAGGTCTACCCGCATGCAAAGTTTCAAATCGCTGCGAGAATTTTTAATTTTTGGTGTCATTGGAGTACTAGGTGTTAGACTTATAGTCTTTTTACAGCATTTTTGACCAAAAAGGTCATATCATGGTAGGAGTCTCAGACTTGGCTGGTCGACTCCTCAGGTCATTTGGGACATACTGAACTGAACATTTTTCACTTTGGAGCCAATGTTGAGATCGTCTTTGATCGCCCATAGCTCCACTCCCAGGGGTGAGCGGGGGTCAAGGACGGTGAAAACGTGACCTCCAGGTCAAGGTCTACCCGCATGCAAAGTTTCAAATCGCTGCGAGAATTTTTAATTTTTGGTGTCATTGGAGTACTAGGTGTTAGACTTATAGTCTTTTTACAGCATTTTTGACCAAAAAGGTCATATCATGGTAGGAGTCTCAGACTTGGCTGGTCGACTCCTCAGGTCATTTGGGACATACTGAACTGAACATTTTTCACTTTGGAGCCAATGTTGAGATCGTCTTTGATCGCCCATAGCTCCACTCCCAGGGGTGAGCGGGGGTCAAGGACGGTGAAAACGTGACCTCCAGGTCAAGGTCTACCCGCATGCAAAGTTTCAAATCGCTGCGAGAATTTTTAATTTTTGGTGTCATTGGAGTACTAGGTGTTAGACTTATAGTCTTTTTACAGCATTTTTGACCAAAAAGGTCATATCATGGTAGGAGTCTCAGACTTGGCTGGTCGACTCCTCAGGTCATTTGGGACATACTGAACTGAACATTTTTCACTTTGGAGCCAATGTTGAGATCGTCTTTGATCGCCCATAGCTCCACTCCCAGGGGTGAGCGGGGGTCAAGGACGGTGAAAACGTGACCTCCAGGTCAAGGTCTACCCGCATGCAAAGTTTCAAATCGCTGCGAGAATTTTTAATTTTTGGTGTCATTGGAGTACTAGGTGTTAGACTTATAGTCTTTTTACAGCATTTTTGACCAAAAAGGTCATATCATGGTAGGAGTCTCAGACTTGGCTGGTCGACTCCTCAGGTCATTTGGGACATACTGAACTGAACATTTTTCACTTTGGAGCCAATGTTGAGATCGTCTTTGATCGCCCATAGCTCCACTCCCAGGGGTGAGCGGGGGTCAAGGACGGTGAAAACGTGACCTCCAGGTCAAGGTCTACCCGCATGCAAAGTTTCAAATCGCTGCGAGAATTTTTAATTTTTGGTGTCATTGGAGTACTAGGTGTTAGACTTATAGTCTTTTTACAGCATTTTTGACCAAAAAGGTCATATCATGGTAGGAGTCTCAGACTTGGCTGGTCGACTCCTCAGGTCATTTGGGACATACTGAACTGAACATTTTTCACTTTGGAGCCAATGTTGAGATCGTCTTTGATCGCCCATAGCTCCACTCCCAGGGGTGAGCGGGGGTCAAGGACGGTGAAAACGTGACCTCCAGGTCAAGGTCTACCCGCATGCAAAGTTTCAAATCGCTGCGAGAATTTTTAATTTTTGGTGTCATTGGAGTACTAGGTGTTAGACTTATAGTCTTTTTACAGCATTTTTGACCAAAAAGGTCATATCATGGTAGGAGTCTCAGACTTGGCTGGTCGACTCCTCAGGTCATTTGGGACATACTGAACTGAACATTTTTCACTTTGGAGCCAATGTTGAGATCGTCTTTGATCGCCCATAGCTCCACTCCCAGGGGTGAGCGGGGGTCAAGGACGGTGAAAACGTGACCTCCAGGTCAAGGTCTACCCGCATGCAAAGTTTCAAATCGCTGCGAGAATTTTTAATTTTTGGTGTCATTGGAGTACTAGGTGTTAGACTTATAGTCTTTTTACAGCATTTTTGACCAAAAAGGTCATATCATGGTAGGAGTCTCAGACTTGGCTGGTCGACTCCTCAGGTCATTTGGGACATACTGAACTGAACATTTTTCACTTTGGAGCCAATGTTGAGATCGTCTTTGATCGCCCATAGCTCCACTCCCAGGGGTGAGCGGGGGTCAAGGACGGTGAAAACGTGACCTCCAGGTCAAGGTCTACCCGCATGCAAAGTTTCAAATCGCTGCGAGAATTTTTAATTTTTGGTGTCATTGGAGTACTAGGTGTTAGACTTATAGTCTTTTTACAGCATTTTTGACCAAAAAGGTCATATCATGGTAGGAGTCTCAGACTTGGCTGGTCGACTCCTCAGGTCATTTGGGACATACTGAACTGAACATTTTTCACTTTGGAGCCAATGTTGAGATCGTCTTTGATCGCCCATAGCTCCACTCCCAGGGGTGAGCGGGGGTCAAGGACGGTGAAAACGTGACCTCCAGGTCAAGGTCTACCCGCATGCAAAGTTTCAAATCGCTGCGAGAATTTTTAATTTTTGGTGTCATTGGAGTACTAGGTGTTAGACTTATAGTCTTTTTACAGCATTTTTGACCAAAAAGGTCATATCATGGTAGGAGTCTCAGACTTGGCTGGTCGACTCCTCAGGTCATTTGGGACATACTGAACTGAACATTTTTCACTTTGGAGCCAATGTTGAGATCGTCTTTGATCGCCCATAGCTCCACTCCCAGGGGTGAGCGGGGGTCAAGGACGGTGAAAACGTGACCTCCAGGTCAAGGTCTACCCGCATGCAAAGTTTCAAATCGCTGCGAGAATTTTTAATTTTTGGTGTCATTGGAGTACTAGGTGTTAGACTTATAGTCTTTTTACAGCATTTTTGACCAAAAAGGTCATATCATGGTAGGAGTCTCAGACTTGGCTGGTCGACTCCTCAGGTCATTTGGGACATACTGAACTGAACATTTTTCACTTTGGAGCCAATGTTGAGATCGTCTTTGATCGCCCATAGCTCCACTCCCAGGGGTGAGCGGGGGTCAAGGACGGTGAAAACGTGACCTCCAGGTCAAGGTCTACCCGCATGCAAAGTTTCAAATCGCTGCGAGAATTTTTAATTTTTGGTGTCATTGGAGTACTAGGTGTTAGACTTATAGTCTTTTTACAGCATTTTTGACCAAAAAGGTCATATCATGGTAGGAGTCTCAGACTTGGCTGGTCGACTCCTCAGGTCATTTGGGACATACTGAACTGAACATTTTTCACTTTGGAGCCAATGTTGAGATCGTCTTTGATCGCCCATAGCTCCACTCCCAGGGGTGAGCGGGGGTCAAGGACGGTGAAAACGTGACCTCCAGGTCAAGGTCTACCCGCATGCAAAGTTTCAAATCGCTGCGAGAATTTTTAATTTTTGGTGTCATTGGAGTACTAGGTGTTAGACTTATAGTCTTTTTACAGCATTTTTGACCAAAAAGGTCATATCATGGTAGGAGTCTCAGACTTGGCTGGTCGACTCCTCAGGTCATTTGGGACATACTGAACTGAACATTTTTCACTTTGGAGCCAATGTTGAGATCGTCTTTGATCGCCCATAGCTCCACTCCCAGGGGTGAGCGGGGGTCAAGGACGGTGAAAACGTGACCTCCAGGTCAAGGTCTACCCGCATGCAAAGTTTCAAATCGCTGCGAGAATTTTTAATTTTTGGTGTCATTGGAGTACTAGGTGTTAGACTTATAGTCTTTTTACAGCATTTTTGACCAAAAAGGTCATATCATGGTAGGAGTCTCAGACTTGGCTGGTCGACTCCTCAGGTCATTTGGGACATACTGAACTGAACATTTTTCACTTTGGAGCCAATGTTGAGATCGTCTTTGATCGCCCATAGCTCCACTCCCAGGGGTGAGCGGGGGTCAAGGACGGTGAAAACGTGACCTCCAGGTCAAGGTCTACCCGCATGCAAAGTTTCAAATCGCTGCGAGAATTTTTAATTTTTGGTGTCATTGGAGTACTAGGTGTTAGACTTATAGTCTTTTTACAGCATTTTTGACCAAAAAGGTCATATCATGGTAGGAGTCTCAGACTTGGCTGGTCGACTCCTCAGGTCATTTGGGACATACTGAACTGAACATTTTTCACTTTGGAGCCAATGTTGAGATCGTCTTTGATCGCCCATAGCTCCACTCCCAGGGGTGAGCGGGGGTCAAGGACGGTGAAAACGTGACCTCCAGGTCAAGGTCTACCCGCATGCAAAGTTTCAAATCGCTGCGAGAATTTTTAATTTTTGGTGTCATTGGAGTACTAGGTGTTAGACTTATAGTCTTTTTACAGCATTTTTGACCAAAAAGGTCATATCATGGTAGGAGTCTCAGACTTGGCTGGTCGACTCCTCAGGTCATTTGGGACATACTGAACTGAACATTTTTCACTTTGGAGCCAATGTTGAGATCGTCTTTGATCGCCCATAGCTCCACTCCCAGGGGTGAGCGGGGGTCAAGGACGGTGAAAACGTGACCTCCAGGTCAAGGTCTACCCGCATGCAAAGTTTCAAATCGCTGCGAGAATTTTTAATTTTTGGTGTCATTGGAGTACTAGGTGTTAGACTTATAGTCTTTTTACAGCATTTTTGACCAAAAAGGTCATATCATGGTAGGAGTCTCAGACTTGGCTGGTCGACTCCTCAGGTCATTTGGGACATACTGAACTGAACATTTTTCACTTTGGAGCCAATGTTGAGATCGTCTTTGATCGCCCATAGCTCCACTCCCAGGGGTGAGCGGGGGTCAAGGACGGTGAAAACGTGACCTCCAGGTCAAGGTCTACCCGCATGCAAAGTTTCAAATCGCTGCGAGAATTTTTAATTTTTGGTGTCATTGGAGTACTAGGTGTTAGACTTATAGTCTTTTTACAGCATTTTTGACCAAAAAGGTCATATCATGGTAGGAGTCTCAGACTTGGCTGGTCGACTCCTCAGGTCATTTGGGACATACTGAACTGAACATTTTTCACTTTGGAGCCAATGTTGAGATCGTCTTTGATCGCCCATAGCTCCACTCCCAGGGGTGAGCGGGGGTCAAGGACGGTGAAAACGTGACCTCCAGGTCAAGGTCTACCCGCATGCAAAGTTTCAAATCGCTGCGAGAATTTTTAATTTTTGGTGTCATTGGAGTACTAGGTGTTAGACTTATAGTCTTTTTACAGCATTTTTGACCAAAAAGGTCATATCATGGTAGGAGTCTCAGACTTGGCTGGTCGACTCCTCAGGTCATTTGGGACATACTGAACTGAACATTTTTCACTTTGGAGCCAATGTTGAGATCGTCTTTGATCGCCCATAGCTCCACTCCCAGGGGTGAGCGGGGGTCAAGGACGGTGAAAACGTGACCTCCAGGTCAAGGTCTACCCGCATGCAAAGTTTCAAATCGCTGCGAGAATTTTTAATTTTTGGTGTCATTGGAGTACTAGGTGTTAGACTTATAGTCTTTTTACAGCATTTTTGACCAAAAAGGTCATATCATGGTAGGAGTCTCAGACTTGGCTGGTCGACTCCTCAGGTCATTTGGGACATACTGAACTGAACATTTTTCACTTTGGAGCCAATGTTGAGATCGTCTTTGATCGCCCATAGCTCCACTCCCAGGGGTGAGCGGGGGTCAAGGACGGTGAAAACGTGACCTCCAGGTCAAGGTCTACCCGCATGCAAAGTTTCAAATCGCTGCGAGAATTTTTAATTTTTGGTGTCATTGGAGTACTAGGTGTTAGACTTATAGTCTTTTTACAGCATTTTTGACCAAAAAGGTCATATCATGGTAGGAGTCTCAGACTTGGCTGGTCGACTCCTCAGGTCATTTGGGACATACTGAACTGAACATTTTTCACTTTGGAGCCAATGTTGAGATCGTCTTTGATCGCCCATAGCTCCACTCCCAGGGGTGAGCGGGGGTCAAGGACGGTGAAAACGTGACCTCCAGGTCAAGGTCTACCCGCATGCAAAGTTTCAAATCGCTGCGAGAATTTTTAATTTTTGGTGTCATTGGAGTACTAGGTGTTAGACTTATAGTCTTTTTACAGCATTTTTGACCAAAAAGGTCATATCATGGTAGGAGTCTCAGACTTGGCTGGTCGACTCCTCAGGTCATTTGGGACATACTGAACTGAACATTTTTCACTTTGGAGCCAATGTTGAGATCGTCTTTGATCGCCCATAGCTCCACTCCCAGGGGTGAGCGGGGGTCAAGGACGGTGAAAACGTGACCTCCAGGTCAAGGTCTACCCGCATGCAAAGTTTCAAATCGCTGCGAGAATTTTTAATTTTTGGTGTCATTGGAGTACTAGGTGTTAGACTTATAGTCTTTTTACAGCATTTTTGACCAAAAAGGTCATATCATGGTAGGAGTCTCAGACTTGGCTGGTCGACTCCTCAGGTCATTTGGGACATACTGAACTGAACATTTTTCACTTTGGAGCCAATGTTGAGATCGTCTTTGATCGCCCATAGCTCCACTCCCAGGGGTGAGCGGGGGTCAAGGACGGTGAAAACGTGACCTCCAGGTCAAGGTCTACCCGCATGCAAAGTTTCAAATCGCTGCGAGAATTTTTAATTTTTGGTGTCATTGGAGTACTAGGTGTTAGACTTATAGTCTTTTTACAGCATTTTTGACCAAAAAGGTCATATCATGGTAGGAGTCTCAGACTTGGCTGGTCGACTCCTCAGGTCATTTGGGACATACTGAACTGAACATTTTTCACTTTGGAGCCAATGTTGAGATCGTCTTTGATCGCCCATAGCTCCACTCCCAGGGGTGAGCGGGGGTCAAGGACGGTGAAAACGTGACCTCCAGGTCAAGGTCTACCCGCATGCAAAGTTTCAAATCGCTGCGAGAATTTTTAATTTTTGGTGTCATTGGAGTACTAGGTGTTAGACTTATAGTCTTTTTACAGCATTTTTGACCAAAAAGGTCATATCATGGTAGGAGTCTCAGACTTGGCTGGTCGACTCCTCAGGTCATTTGGGACATACTGAACTGAACATTTTTCACTTTGGAGCCAATGTTGAGATCGTCTTTGATCGCCCATAGCTCCACTCCCAGGGGTGAGCGGGGGTCAAGGACGGTGAAAACGTGACCTCCAGGTCAAGGTCTACCCGCATGCAAAGTTTCAAATCGCTGCGAGAATTTTTAATTTTTGGTGTCATTGGAGTACTAGGTGTTAGACTTATAGTCTTTTTACAGCATTTTTGACCAAAAAGGTCATATCATGGTAGGAGTCTCAGACTTGGCTGGTCGACTCCTCAGGTCATTTGGGACATACTGAACTGAACATTTTTCACTTTGGAGCCAATGTTGAGATCGTCTTTGATCGCCCATAGCTCCACTCCCAGGGAGTGAGCGGGGGTCAAGGACGGTGAAAACGTGACCTCCAGGTCAAGGTCTACCCGCATGCAAAGTTTCAAATCGCTGCGAGAATTTTTAATTTTTGGTGTCATTGGAGTACTAGGTGTTAGACTTATAGTCTTTTTACAGCATTTTTGACCAAAAAGGTCATATCATGGTAGGAGTCTCAGACTTGGCTGGTCGACTCCTCAGGTCATTTGGGACATACTGAACTGAACATTTTTCACTTTGGAGCCAATGTTGAGATCGTCTTTGATCGCCCATAGCTCCACTCCCAGGGGTGAGCGGGGGTCAAGGACGGTGAAAACGTGACCTCCAGGTCAAGGTCTACCCGCATGCAAAGTTTCAAATCGCTGCGAGAATTTTTAATTTTTGGTGTCATTGGAGTACTAGGTGTTAGACTTATAGTCTTTTTACAGCATTTTTGACCAAAAAGGTCATATCATGGTAGGAGTCTCAGACTTGGCTGGTCGACTCCTCAGGTCATTTGGGACATACTGAACTGAACATTTTTCACTTTGGAGCCAATGTTGAGATCGTCTTTGATCGCCCATAGCTCCACTCCCAGGGGTGAGCGGGGGTCAAGGACGGTGAAAACGTGACCTCCAGGTCAAGGTCTACCCGCATGCAAAGTTTCAAATCGCTGCGAGAATTTTTAATTTTTGGTGTCATTGGAGTACTAGGTGTTAGACTTATAGTCTTTTTACAGCATTTTTGACCAAAAAGGTCATATCATGGTAGGAGTCTCAGACTTGGCTGGTCGACTCCTCAGGTCATTTGGGACATACTGAACTGAACATTTTTCACTTTGGAGCCAATGTTGAGATCGTCTTTGATCGCCCATAGCTCCACTCCCAGGGGTGAGCGGGGGTCAAGGACGGTGAAAACGTGACCTCCAGGTCAAGGTCTACCCGCATGCAAAGTTTCAAATCGCTGCGAGAATTTTTAATTTTTGGTGTCATTGGAGTACTAGGTGTTAGACTTATAGTCTTTTTACAGCATTTTTGACCAAAAAGGTCATATCATGGTAGGAGTCTCAGACTTGGCTGGTCGACTCCTCAGGTCATTTGGGACATACTGAACTGAACATTTTTCACTTTGGAGCCAATGTTGAGATCGTCTTTGATCGCCCATAGCTCCACTCCCAGGGGTGAGCGGGGGTCAAGGACGGTGAAAACGTGACCTCCAGGTCAAGGTCTACCCGCATGCAAAGTTTCAAATCGCTGCGAGAATTTTTAATTTTTGGTGTCATTGGAGTACTAGGTGTTAGACTTATAGTCTTTTTACAGCATTTTTGACCAAAAAGGTCATATCATGGTAGGAGTCTCAGACTTGGCTGGTCGACTCCTCAGGTCATTTGGGACATACTGAACTGAACATTTTTCACTTTGGAGCCAATGTTGAGATCGTCTTTGATCGCCCATAGCTCCACTCCCAGGGGTGAGCGGGGGTCAAGGACGGTGAAAACGTGACCTCCAGGTCAAGGTCTACCCGCATGCAAAGTTTCAAATCGCTGCGAGAATTTTTAATTTTTGGTGTCATTGGAGTACTAGGTGTTAGACTTATAGTCTTTTTACAGCATTTTTGACCAAAAAGGTCATATCATGGTAGGAGTCTCAGACTTGGCTGGTCGACTCCTCAGGTCATTTGGGACATACTGAACTGAACATTTTTCACTTTGGAGCCAATGTTGAGATCGTCTTTGATCGCCCATAGCTCCACTCCCAGGGGTGAGCGGGGGTCAAGGACGGTGAAAACGTGACCTCCAGGTCAAGGTCTACCCGCATGCAAAGTTTCAAATCGCTGCGAGAATTTTTAATTTTTGGTGTCATTGGAGTACTAGGTGTTAGACTTATAGTCTTTTTACAGCATTTTTGACCAAAAAGGTCATATCATGGTAGGAGTCTCAGACTTGGCTGGTCGACTCCTCAGGTCATTTGGGACATACTGAACTGAACATTTTTCACTTTGGAGCCAATGTTGAGATCGTCTTTGATCGCCCATAGCTCCACTCCCAGGGGTGAGCGGGGGTCAAGGACGGTGAAAACGTGACCTCCAGGTCAAGGTCTACCCGCATGCAAAGTTTCAAATCGCTGCGAGAATTTTTAATTTTTGGTGTCATTGGAGTACTAGGTGTTAGACTTATAGTCTTTTTACAGCATTTTTGACCAAAAAGGTCATATCATGGTAGGAGTCTCAGACTTGGCTGGTCGACTCCTCAGGTCATTTGGGACATACTGAACTGAACATTTTTCACTTTGGAGCCAATGTTGAGATCGTCTTTGATCGCCCATAGCTCCACTCCCAGGGGTGAGCGGGGGTCAAGGACGGTGAAAACGTGACCTCCAGGTCAAGGTCTACCCGCATGCAAAGTTTCAAATCGCTGCGAGAATTTTTAATTTTTGGTGTCATTGGAGTACTAGGTGTTAGACTTATAGTCTTTTTACAGCATTTTTGACCAAAAAGGTCATATCATGGTAGGAGTCTCAGACTTGGCTGGTCGACTCCTCAGGTCATTTGGGACATACTGAACTGAACATTTTTCACTTTGGAGCCAATGTTGAGATCGTCTTTGATCGCCCATAGCTCCACTCCCAGGGGTGAGCGGGGGTCAAGGACGGTGAAAACGTGACCTCCAGGTCAAGGTCTACCCGCATGCAAAGTTTCAAATCGCTGCGAGAATTTTTAATTTTTGGTGTCATTGGA
The DNA here is from genome assembly GCF_023055435.1 of Haliotis rufescens. Lineage (NCBI taxonomy): Eukaryota > Metazoa > Mollusca > Gastropoda > Lepetellida > Haliotidae > Haliotis > Haliotis rufescens. The sequence continues at coordinate 56,203 of NW_025963906.1, forward strand.
GTACTAGGTGTTAGACTTATAGTCTTTTTACAGCATTTTTGACCAAAAAGGTCATATCATGGTAGGAGTCTCAGACTTGGCTGGTCGACTCCTCAGGTCATTTGGGACATACTGAACTGAACATTTTTCACTTTGGAGCCAATGTTGAGATCGTCTTTGATCGCCCATAGCTCCACTCCCAGGGGTGAGCGGGGGTCAAGGACGGTGAAAACGTGACCTCCAGGTCAAGGTCTACCCGCATGCAAAGTTTCAAATCGCTGCGAGAATTTTTAATTTTTGGTGTCATTGGAGTACTAGGTGTTAGACTTATAGTCTTTTTACAGCATTTTTGACCAAAAAGGTCATATCATGGTAGGAGTCTCAGACTTGGCTGGTCGACTCCTCAGGTCATTTGGGACATACTGAACTGAACATTTTTCACTTTGGAGCCAATGTTGAGATCGTCTTTGATCGCCCATAGCTCCACTCCCAGGGGTGAGCGGGGGTCAAGGACGGTGAAAACGTGACCTCCAGGTCAAGGTCTACCCGCATGCAAAGTTTCAAATCGCTGCGAGAATTTTTAATTTTTGGTGTCATTGGAGTACTAGGTGTTAGACTTATAGTCTTTTTACAGCATTTTTGACCAAAAAGGTCATATCATGGTAGGAGTCTCAGACTTGGCTGGTCGACTCCTCAGGTCATTTGGGACATACTGAACTGAACATTTTTCACTTTGGAGCCAATGTTGAGATCGTCTTTGATCGCCCATAGCTCCACTCCCAGGGGTGAGCGGGGGTCAAGGACGGTGAAAACGTGACCTCCAGGTCAAGGTCTACCCGCATGCAAAGTTTCAAATCGCTGCGAGAATTTTTAATTTTTGGTGTCATTGGAGTACTAGGTGTTAGACTTATAGTCTTTTTACAGCATTTTTGACCAAAAAGGTCATATCATGGTAGGAGTCTCAGACTTGGCTGGTCGACTCCTCAGGTCATTTGGGACATACTGAACTGAACATTTTTCACTTTGGAGCCAATGTTGAGATCGTCTTTGATCGCCCATAGCTCCACTCCCAGGGGTGAGCGGGGGTCAAGGACGGTGAAAACGTGACCTCCAGGTCAAGGTCTACCCGCATGCAAAGTTTCAAATCGCTGCGAGAATTTTTAATTTTTGGTGTCATTGGAGTACTAGGTGTTAGACTTATAGTCTTTTTACAGCATTTTTGACCAAAAAGGTCATATCATGGTAGGAGTCTCAGACTTGGCTGGTCGACTCCTCAGGTCATTTGGGACATACTGAACTGAACATTTTTCACTTTGGAGCCAATGTTGAGATCGTCTTTGATCGCCCATAGCTCCACTCCCAGGGGTGAGCGGGGGTCAAGGACGGTGAAAACGTGACCTCCAGGTCAAGGTCTACCCGCATGCAAAGTTTCAAATCGCTGCGAGAATTTTTAATTTTTGGTGTCATTGGAGTACTAGGTGTTAGACTTATAGTCTTTTTACAGCATTTTTGACCAAAAAGGTCATATCATGGTAGGAGTCTCAGACTTGGCTGGTCGACTCCTCAGGTCATTTGGGACATACTGAACTGAACATTTTTCACTTTGGAGCCAATGTTGAGATCGTCTTTGATCGCCCATAGCTCCACTCCCAGGGGTGAGCGGGGGTCAAGGACGGTGAAAACGTGACCTCCAGGTCAAGGTCTACCCGCATGCAAAGTTTCAAATCGCTGCGAGAATTTTTAATTTTTGGTGTCATTGGAGTACTAGGTGTTAGACTTATAGTCTTTTTACAGCATTTTTGACCAAAAAGGTCATATCATGGTAGGAGTCTCAGACTTGGCTGGTCGACTCCTCAGGTCATTTGGGACATACTGAACTGAACATTTTTCACTTTGGAGCCAATGTTGAGATCGTCTTTGATCGCCCATAGCTCCACTCCCAGGGGTGAGCGGGGGTCAAGGACGGTGAAAACGTGACCTCCAGGTCAAGGTCTACCCGCATGCAAAGTTTCAAATCGCTGCGAGAATTTTTAATTTTTGGTGTCATTGGAGTACTAGGTGTTAGACTTATAGTCTTTTTACAGCATTTTTGACCAAAAAGGTCATATCATGGTAGGAGTCTCAGACTTGGCTGGTCGACTCCTCAGGTCATTTGGGACATACTGAACTGAACATTTTTCACTTTGGAGCCAATGTTGAGATCGTCTTTGATCGCCCATAGCTCCACTCCCAGGGGTGAGCGGGGGTCAAGGACGGTGAAAACGTGACCTCCAGGTCAAGGTCTACCCGCATGCAAAGTTTCAAATCGCTGCGAGAATTTTTAATTTTTGGTGTCATTGGAGTACTAGGTGTTAGACTTATAGTCTTTTTACAGCATTTTTGACCAAAAAGGTCATATCATGGTAGGAGTCTCAGACTTGGCTGGTCGACTCCTCAGGTCATTTGGGACATACTGAACTGAACATTTTTCACTTTGGAGCCAATGTTGAGATCGTCTTTGATCGCCCATAGCTCCACTCCCAGGGGTGAGCGGGGGTCAAGGACGGTGAAAACGTGACCTCCAGGTCAAGGTCTACCCGCATGCAAAGTTTCAAATCGCTGCGAGAATTTTTAATTTTTGGTGTCATTGGAGTACTAGGTGTTAGACTTATAGTCTTTTTACAGCATTTTTGACCAAAAAGGTCATATCATGGTAGGAGTCTCAGACTTGGCTGGTCGACTCCTCAGGTCATTTGGGACATACTGAACTGAACATTTTTCACTTTGGAGCCAATGTTGAGATCGTCTTTGATCGCCCATAGCTCCACTCCCAGGGGTGAGCGGGGGTCAAGGACGGTGAAAACGTGACCTCCAGGTCAAGGTCTACCCGCATGCAAAGTTTCAAATCGCTGCGAGAATTTTTAATTTTTGGTGTCATTGGAGTACTAGGTGTTAGACTTATAGTCTTTTTACAGCATTTTTGACCAAAAAGGTCATATCATGGTAGGAGTCTCAGACTTGGCTGGTCGACTCCTCAGGTCATTTGGGACATACTGAACTGAACATTTTTCACTTTGGAGCCAATGTTGAGATCGTCTTTGATCGCCCATAGCTCCACTCCCAGGGGTGAGCGGGGGTCAAGGACGGTGAAAACGTGACCTCCAGGTCAAGGTCTACCCGCATGCAAAGTTTCAAATCGCTGCGAGAATTTTTAATTTTTGGTGTCATTGGAGTACTAGGTGTTAGACTTATAGTCTTTTTACAGCATTTTTGACCAAAAAGGTCATATCATGGTAGGAGTCTCAGACTTGGCTGGTCGACTCCTCAGGTCATTTGGGACATACTGAACTGAACATTTTTCACTTTGGAGCCAATGTTGAGATCGTCTTTGATCGCCCATAGCTCCACTCCCAGGGGTGAGCGGGGGTCAAGGACGGTGAAAACGTGACCTCCAGGTCAAGGTCTACCCGCATGCAAAGTTTCAAATCGCTGCGAGAATTTTTAATTTTTGGTGTCATTGGAGTACTAGGTGTTAGACTTATAGTCTTTTTACAGCATTTTTGACCAAAAAGGTCATATCATGGTAGGAGTCTCAGACTTGGCTGGTCGACTCCTCAGGTCATTTGGGACATACTGAACTGAACATTTTTCACTTTGGAGCCAATGTTGAGATCGTCTTTGATCGCCCATAGCTCCACTCCCAGGGGTGAGCGGGGGTCAAGGACGGTGAAAACGTGACCTCCAGGTCAAGGTCTACCCGCATGCAAAGTTTCAAATCGCTGCGAGAATTTTTAATTTTTGGTGTCATTGGAGTACTAGGTGTTAGACTTATAGTCTTTTTACAGCATTTTTGACCAAAAAGGTCATATCATGGTAGGAGTCTCAGACTTGGCTGGTCGACTCCTCAGGTCATTTGGGACATACTGAACTGAACATTTTTCACTTTGGAGCCAATGTTGAGATCGTCTTTGATCGCCCATAGCTCCACTCCCAGGGGTGAGCGGGGGTCAAGGACGGTGAAAACGTGACCTCCAGGTCAAGGTCTACCCGCATGCAAAGTTTCAAATCGCTGCGAGAATTTTTAATTTTTGGTGTCATTGGAGTACTAGGTGTTAGACTTATAGTCTTTTTACAGCATTTTTGACCAAAAAGGTCATATCATGGTAGGAGTCTCAGACTTGGCTGGTCGACTCCTCAGGTCATTTGGGACATACTGAACTGAACATTTTTCACTTTGGAGCCAATGTTGAGATCGTCTTTGATCGCCCATAGCTCCACTCCCAGGGGTGAGCGGGGGTCAAGGACGGTGAAAACGTGACCTCCAGGTCAAGGTCTACCCGCATGCAAAGTTTCAAATCGCTGCGAGAATTTTTAATTTTTGGTGTCATTGGAGTACTAGGTGTTAGACTTATAGTCTTTTTACAGCATTTTTGACCAAAAAGGTCATATCATGGTAGGAGTCTCAGACTTGGCTGGTCGACTCCTCAGGTCATTTGGGACATACTGAACTGAACATTTTTCACTTTGGAGCCAATGTTGAGATCGTCTTTGATCGCCCATAGCTCCACTCCCAGGGGTGAGCGGGGGTCAAGGACGGTGAAAACGTGACCTCCAGGTCAAGGTCTACCCGCATGCAAAGTTTCAAATCGCTGCGAGAATTTTTAATTTTTGGTGTCATTGGAGTACTAGGTGTTAGACTTATAGTCTTTTTACAGCATTTTTGACCAAAAAGGTCATATCATGGTAGGAGTCTCAGACTTGGCTGGTCGACTCCTCAGGTCATTTGGGACATACTGAACTGAACATTTTTCACTTTGGAGCCAATGTTGAGATCGTCTTTGATCGCCCATAGCTCCACTCCCAGGGGTGAGCGGGGGTCAAGGACGGTGAAAACGTGACCTCCAGGTCAAGGTCTACCCGCATGCAAAGTTTCAAATCGCTGCGAGAATTTTTAATTTTTGGTGTCATTGGAGTACTAGGTGTTAGACTTATAGTCTTTTTACAGCATTTTTGACCAAAAAGGTCATATCATGGTAGGAGTCTCAGACTTGGCTGGTCGACTCCTCAGGTCATTTGGGACATACTGAACTGAACATTTTTCACTTTGGAGCCAATGTTGAGATCGTCTTTGATCGCCCATAGCTCCACTCCCAGGGGTGAGCGGGGGTCAAGGACGGTGAAAACGTGACCTCCAGGTCAAGGTCTACCCGCATGCAAAGTTTCAAATCGCTGCGAGAATTTTTAATTTTTGGTGTCATTGGAGTACTAGGTGTTAGACTTATAGTCTTTTTACAGCATTTTTGACCAAAAAGGTCATATCATGGTAGGAGTCTCAGACTTGGCTGGTCGACTCCTCAGGTCATTTGGGACATACTGAACTGAACATTTTTCACTTTGGAGCCAATGTTGAGATCGTCTTTGATCGCCCATAGCTCCACTCCCAGGGGTGAGCGGGGGTCAAGGACGGTGAAAACGTGACCTCCAGGTCAAGGTCTACCCGCATGCAAAGTTTCAAATCGCTGCGAGAATTTTTAATTTTTGGTGTCATTGGAGTACTAGGTGTTAGACTTATAGTCTTTTTACAGCATTTTTGACCAAAAAGGTCATATCATGGTAGGAGTCTCAGACTTGGCTGGTCGACTCCTCAGGTCATTTGGGACATACTGAACTGAACATTTTTCACTTTGGAGCCAATGTTGAGATCGTCTTTGATCGCCCATAGCTCCACTCCCAGGGGTGAGCGGGGGTCAAGGACGGTGAAAACGTGACCTCCAGGTCAAGGTCTACCCGCATGCAAAGTTTCAAATCGCTGCGAGAATTTTTAATTTTTGGTGTCATTGGAGTACTAGGTGTTAGACTTATAGTCTTTTTACAGCATTTTTGACCAAAAAGGTCATATCATGGTAGGAGTCTCAGACTTGGCTGGTCGACTCCTCAGGTCATTTGGGACATACTGAACTGAACATTTTTCACTTTGGAGCCAATGTTGAGATCGTCTTTGATCGCCCATAGCTCCACTCCCAGGGGTGAGCGGGGGTCAAGGACGGTGAAAACGTGACCTCCAGGTCAAGGTCTACCCGCATGCAAAGTTTCAAATCGCTGCGAGAATTTTTAATTTTTGGTGTCATTGGAGTACTAGGTGTTAGACTTATAGTCTTTTTACAGCATTTTTGACCAAAAAGGTCATATCATGGTAGGAGTCTCAGACTTGGCTGGTCGACTCCTCAGGTCATTTGGGACATACTGAACTGAACATTTTTCACTTTGGAGCCAATGTTGAGATCGTCTTTGATCGCCCATAGCTCCACTCCCAGGGGTGAGCGGGGGTCAAGGACGGTGAAAACGTGACCTCCAGGTCAAGGTCTACCCGCATGCAAAGTTTCAAATCGCTGCGAGAATTTTTAATTTTTGGTGTCATTGGAGTACTAGGTGTTAGACTTATAGTCTTTTTACAGCATTTTTGACCAAAAAGGTCATATCATGGTAGGAGTCTCAGACTTGGCTGGTCGACTCCTCAGGTCATTTGGGACATACTGAACTGAACATTTTTCACTTTGGAGCCAATGTTGAGATCGTCTTTGATCGCCCATAGCTCCACTCCCAGGGGTGAGCGGGGGTCAAGGACGGTGAAAACGTGACCTCCAGGTCAAGGTCTACCCGCATGCAAAGTTTCAAATCGCTGCGAGAATTTTTAATTTTTGGTGTCATTGGAGTACTAGGTGTTAGACTTATAGTCTTTTTACAGCATTTTTGACCAAAAAGGTCATATCATGGTAGGAGTCTCAGACTTGGCTGGTCGACTCCTCAGGTCATTTGGGACATACTGAACTGAACATTTTTCACTTTGGAGCCAATGTTGAGATCGTCTTTGATCGCCCATAGCTCCACTCCCAGGGGTGAGCGGGGGTCAAGGACGGTGAAAACGTGACCTCCAGGTCAAGGTCTACCCGCATGCAAAGTTTCAAATCGCTGCGAGAATTTTTAATTTTTGGTGTCATTGGAGTACTAGGTGTTAGACTTATAGTCTTTTTACAGCATTTTTGACCAAAAAGGTCATATCATGGTAGGAGTCTCAGACTTGGCTGGTCGACTCCTCAGGTCATTTGGGACATACTGAACTGAACATTTTTCACTTTGGAGCCAATGTTGAGATCGTCTTTGATCGCCCATAGCTCCACTCCCAGGGGTGAGCGGGGGTCAAGGACGGTGAAAACGTGACCTCCAGGTCAAGGTCTACCCGCATGCAAAGTTTCAAATCGCTGCGAGAATTTTTAATTTTTGGTGTCATTGGAGTACTAGGTGTTAGACTTATAGTCTTTTTACAGCATTTTTGACCAAAAAGGTCATATCATGGTAGGAGTCTCAGACTTGGCTGGTCGACTCCTCAGGTCATTTGGGACATACTGAACTGAACATTTTTCACTTTGGAGCCAATGTTGAGATCGTCTTTGATCGCCCATAGCTCCACTCCCAGGGGTGAGCGGGGGTCAAGGACGGTGAAAACGTGACCTCCAGGTCAAGGTCTACCCGCATGCAAAGTTTCAAATCGCTGCGAGAATTTTTAATTTTTGGTGTCATTGGAGTACTAGGTGTTAGACTTATAGTCTTTTTACAGCATTTTTGACCAAAAAGGTCATATCATGGTAGGAGTCTCAGACTTGGCTGGTCGACTCCTCAGGTCATTTGGGACATACTGAACTGAACATTTTTCACTTTGGAGCCAATGTTGAGATCGTCTTTGATCGCCCATAGCTCCACTCCCAGGGGTGAGCGGGGGTCAAGGACGGTGAAAACGTGACCTCCAGGTCAAGGTCTACCCGCATGCAAAGTTTCAAATCGCTGCGAGAATTTTTAATTTTTGGTGTCATTGGAGTACTAGGTGTTAGACTTATAGTCTTTTTACAGCATTTTTGACCAAAAAGGTCATATCATGGTAGGAGTCTCAGACTTGGCTGGTCGACTCCTCAGGTCATTTGGGACATACTGAACTGAACATTTTTCACTTTGGAGCCAATGTTGAGATCGTCTTTGATCGCCCATAGCTCCACTCCCAGGGGTGAGCGGGGGTCAAGGACGGTGAAAACGTGACCTCCAGGTCAAGGTCTACCCGCATGCAAAGTTTCAAATCGCTGCGAGAATTTTTAATTTTTGGTGTCATTGGAGTACTAGGTGTTAGACTTATAGTCTTTTTACAGCATTTTTGACCAAAAAGGTCATATCATGGTAGGAGTCTCAGACTTGGCTGGTCGACTCCTCAGGTCATTTGGGACATACTGAACTGAACATTTTTCACTTTGGAGCCAATGTTGAGATCGTCTTTGATCGCCCATAGCTCCACTCCCAGGGGTGAGCGGGGGTCAAGGACGGTGAAAACGTGACCTCCAGGTCAAGGTCTACCCGCATGCAAAGTTTCAAATCGCTGCGAGAATTTTTAATTTTTGGTGTCATTGGAGTACTAGGTGTTAGACTTATAGTCTTTTTACAGCATTTTTGACCAAAAAGGTCATATCATGGTAGGAGTCTCAGACTTGGCTGGTCGACTCCTCAGGTCATTTGGGACATACTGAACTGAACATTTTTCACTTTGGAGCCAATGTTGAGATCGTCTTTGATCGCCCATAGCTCCACTCCCAGGGGTGAGCGGGGGTCAAGGACGGTGAAAACGTGACCTCCAGGTCAAGGTCTACCCGCATGCAAAGTTTCAAATCGCTGCGAGAATTTTTAATTTTTGGTGTCATTGGAGTACTAGGTGTTAGACTTATAGTCTTTTTACAGCATTTTTGACCAAAAAGGTCATATCATGGTAGGAGTCTCAGACTTGGCTGGTCGACTCCTCAGGTCATTTGGGACATACTGAACTGAACATTTTTCACTTTGGAGCCAATGTTGAGATCGTCTTTGATCGCCCATAGCTCCACTCCCAGGGGTGAGCGGGGGTCAAGGACGGTGAAAACGTGACCTCCAGGTCAAGGTCTACCCGCATGCAAAGTTTCAAATCGCTGCGAGAATTTTTAATTTTTGGTGTCATTGGAGTACTAGGTGTTAGACTTATAGTCTTTTTACAGCATTTTTGACCAAAAAGGTCATATCATGGTAGGAGTCTCAGACTTGGCTGGTCGACTCCTCAGGTCATTTGGGACATACTGAACTGAACATTTTTCACTTTGGAGCCAATGTTGAGATCGTCTTTGATCGCCCATAGCTCCACTCCCAGGGGTGAGCGGGGGTCAAGGACGGTGAAAACGTGACCTCCAGGTCAAGGTCTACCCGCATGCAAAGTTTCAAATCGCTGCGAGAATTTTTAATTTTTGGTGTCATTGGAGTACTAGGTGTTAGACTTATAGTCTTTTTACAGCATTTTTGACCAAAAAGGTCATATCATGGTAGGAGTCTCAGACTTGGCTGGTCGACTCCTCAGGTCATTTGGGACATACTGAACTGAACATTTTTCACTTTGGAGCCAATGTTGAGATCGTCTTTGATCGCCCATAGCTCCACTCCCAGGGGTGAGCGGGGGTCAAGGACGGTGAAAACGTGACCTCCAGGTCAAGGTCTACCCGCATGCAAAGTTTCAAATCGCTGCGAGAATTTTTAATTTTTGGTGTCATTGGAGTACTAGGTGTTAGACTTATAGTCTTTTTACAGCATTTTTGACCAAAAAGGTCATATCATGGTAGGAGTCTCAGACTTGGCTGGTCGACTCCTCAGGTCATTTGGGACATACTGAACTGAACATTTTTCACTTTGGAGCCAATGTTGAGATCGTCTTTGATCGCCCATAGCTCCACTCCCAGGGGTGAGCGGGGGTCAAGGACGGTGAAAACGTGACCTCCAGGTCAAGGTCTACCCGCATGCAAAGTTTCAAATCGCTGCGAGAATTTTTAATTTTTGGTGTCATTGGAGTACTAGGTGTTAGACTTATAGTCTTTTTACAGCATTTTTGACCAAAAAGGTCATATCATGGTAGGAGTCTCAGACTTGGCTGGTCGACTCCTCAGGTCATTTGGGACATACTGAACTGAACATTTTTCACTTTGGAGCCAATGTTGAGATCGTCTTTGATCGCCCATAGCTCCACTCCCAGGGGTGAGCGGGGGTCAAGGACGGTGAAAACGTGACCTCCAGGTCAAGGTCTACCCGCATGCAAAGTTTCAAATCGCTGCGAGAATTTTTAATTTTTGGTGTCATTGGAGTACTAGGTGTTAGACTTATAGTCTTTTTACAGCATTTTTGACCAAAAAGGTCATATCATGGTAGGAGTCTCAGACTTGGCTGGTCGACTCCTCAGGTCATTTGGGACATACTGAACTGAACATTTTTCACTTTGGAGCCAATGTTGAGATCGTCTTTGATCGCCCATAGCTCCACTCCCAGGGGTGAGCGGGGGTCAAGGACGGTGAAAACGTGACCTCCAGGTCAAGGTCTACCCGCATGCAAAGTTTCAAATCGCTGCGAGAATTTTTAATTTTTGGTGTCATTGGAGTACTAGGTGTTAGACTTATAGTCTTTTTACAGCATTTTTGACCAAAAAGGTCATATCATGGTAGGAGTCTCAGACTTGGCTGGTCGACTCCTCAGGTCATTTGGGACATACTGAACTGAACATTTTTCACTTTGGAGCCAATGTTGAGATCGTCTTTGATCGCCCATAGCTCCACTCCCAGGGGTGAGCGGGGGTCAAGGACGGTGAAAACGTGACCTCCAGGTCAAGGTCTACCCGCATGCAAAGTTTCAAATCGCTGCGAGAATTTTTAATTTTTGGTGTCATTGGAGTACTAGGTGTTAGACTTATAGTCTTTTTACAGCATTTTTGACCAAAAAGGTCATATCATGGTAGGAGTCTCAGACTTGGCTGGTCGACTCCTCAGGTCATTTGGGACATACTGAACTGAACATTTTTCACTTTGGAGCCAATGTTGAGATCGTCTTTGATCGCCCATAGCTCCACTCCCAGGGGTGAGCGGGGGTCAAGGACGGTGAAAACGTGACCTCCAGGTCAAGGTCTACCCGCATGCAAAGTTTCAAATCGCTGCGAGAATTTTTAATTTTTGGTGTCATTGGAGTACTAGGTGTTAGACTTATAGTCTTTTTACAGCATTTTTGACCAAAAAGGTCATATCATGGTAGGAGTCTCAGACTTGGCTGGTCGACTCCTCAGGTCATTTGGGACATACTGAACTGAACATTTTTCACTTTGGAGCCAATGTTGAGATCGTCTTTGATCGCCCATAGCTCCACTCCCAGGGGTGAGCGGGGGTCAAGGACGGTGAAAACGTGACCTCCAGGTCAAGGTCTACCCGCATGCAAAGTTTCAAATCGCTGCGAGAATTTTTAATTTTTGGTGTCATTGGAGTACTAGGTGTTAGACTTATAGTCTTTTTACAGCATTTTTGACCAAAAAGGTCATATCATGGTAGGAGTCTCAGACTTGGCTGGTCGACTCCTCAGGTCATTTGGGACATACTGAACTGAACATTTTTCACTTTGGAGCCAATGTTGAGATCGTCTTTGATCGCCCATAGCTCCACTCCCAGGGGTGAGCGGGGGTCAAGGACGGTGAAAACGTGACCTCCAGGTCAAGGTCTACCCGCATGCAAAGTTTCAAATCGCTGCGAGAATTTTTAATTTTTGGTGTCATTGGAGTACTAGGTGTTAGACTTATAGTCTTTTTACAGCATTTTTGACCAAAAAGGTCATATCATGGTAGGAGTCTCAGACTTGGCTGGTCGACTCCTCAGGTCATTTGGGACATACTGAACTGAACATTTTTCACTTTGGAGCCAATGTTGAGATCGTCTTTGATCGCCCATAGCTCCACTCCCAGGGGTGAGCGGGGGTCAAGGACGGTGAAAACGTGACCTCCAGGTCAAGGTCTACCCGCATGCAAAGTTTCAAATCGCTGCGAGAATTTTTAATTTTTGGTGTCATTGGAGTACTAGGTGTTAGACTTATAGTCTTTTTACAGCATTTTTGACCAAAAAGGTCATATCATGGTAGGAGTCTCAGACTTGGCTGGTCGACTCCTCAGGTCATTTGGGACATACTGAACTGAACATTTTTCACTTTGGAGCCAATGTTGAGATCGTCTTTGATCGCCCATAGCTCCACTCCCAGGGGTGAGCGGGGGTCAAGGACGGTGAAAACGTGACCTCCAGGTCAAGGTCTACCCGCATGCAAAGTTTCAAATCGCTGCGAGAATTTTTAATTTTTGGTGTCATTGGAGTACTAGGTGTTAGACTTATAGTCTTTTTACAGCATTTTTGACCAAAAAGGTCATATCATGGTAGGAGTCTCAGACTTGGCTGGTCGACTCCTCAGGTCATTTGGGACATACTGAACTGAACATTTTTCACTTTGGAGCCAATGTTGAGATCGTCTTTGATCGCCCATAGCTCCACTCCCAGGGGTGAGCGGGGGTCAAGGACGGTGAAAACGTGACCTCCAGGTCAAGGTCTACCCGCATGCAAAGTTTCAAATCGCTGCGAGAATTTTTAATTTTTGGTGTCATTGGAGTACTAGGTGTTAGACTTATAGTCTTTTTACAGCATTTTTGACCAAAAAGGTCATATCATGGTAGGAGTCTCAGACTTGGCTGGTCGACTCCTCAGGTCATTTGGGACATACTGAACTGAACATTTTTCACTTTGGAGCCAATGTTGAGATCGTCTTTGATCGCCCATAGCTCCACTCCCAGGGGTGAGCGGGGGTCAAGGACGGTGAAAACGTGACCTCCAGGTCAAGGTCTACCCGCATGCAAAGTTTCAAATCGCTGCGAGAATTTTTAATTTTTGGTGTCATTGGAGTACTAGGTGTTAGACTTATAGTCTTTTTACAGCATTTTTGACCAAAAAGGTCATATCATGGTAGGAGTCTCAGACTTGGCTGGTCGACTCCTCAGGTCATTTGGGACATACTGAACTGAACATTTTTCACTTTGGAGCCAATGTTGAGATCGTCTTTGATCGCCCATAGCTCCACTCCCAGGGGTGAGCGGGGGTCAAGGACGGTGAAAACGTGACCTCCAGGTCAAGGTCTACCCGCATGCAAAGTTTCAAATCGCTGCGAGAATTTTTAATTTTTGGTGTCATTGGAGTACTAGGTGTTAGACTTATAGTCTTTTTACAGCATTTTTGACCAAAAAGGTCATATCATGGTAGGAGTCTCAGACTTGGCTGGTCGACTCCTCAGGTCATTTGGGACATACTGAACTGAACATTTTTCACTTTGGAGCCAATGTTGAGATCGTCTTTGATCGCCCATAGCTCCACTCCCAGGGGTGAGCGGGGGTCAAGGACGGTGAAAACGTGACCTCCAGGTCAAGGTCTACCCGCATGCAAAGTTTCAAATCGCTGCGAGAATTTTTAATTTTTGGTGTCATTGGAGTACTAGGTGTTAGACTTATAGTCTTTTTACAGCATTTTTGACCAAAAAGGTCATATCATGGTAGGAGTCTCAGACTTGGCTGGTCGACTCCTCAGGTCATTTGGGACATACTGAACTGAACATTTTTCACTTTGGAGCCAATGTTGAGATCGTCTTTGATCGCCCATAGCTCCACTCCCAGGGGTGAGCGGGGGTCAAGGACGGTGAAAACGTGACCTCCAGGTCAAGGTCTACCCGCATGCAAAGTTTCAAATCGCTGCGAGAATTTTTAATTTTTGGTGTCATTGGAGTACTAGGTGTTAGACTTATAGTCTTTTTACAGCATTTTTGACCAAAAAGGTCATATCATGGTAGGAGTCTCAGACTTGGCTGGTCGACTCCTCAGGTCATTTGGGACATACTGAACTGAACATTTTTCACTTTGGAGCCAATGTTGAGATCGTCTTTGATCGCCCATAGCTCCACTCCCAGGGGTGAGCGGGGGTCAAGGACGGTGAAAACGTGACCTCCAGGTCAAGGTCTACCCGCATGCAAAGTTTCAAATCGCTGCGAGAATTTTTAATTTTTGGTGTCATTGGAGTACTAGGTGTTAGACTTATAGTCTTTTTACAGCATTTTTGACCAAAAAGGTCATATCATGGTAGGAGTCTCAGACTTGGCTGGTCGACTCCTCAGGTCATTTGGGACATACTGAACTGAACATTTTTCACTTTGGAGCCAATGTTGAGATCGTCTTTGATCGCCCATAGCTCCACTCCCAGGGGTGAGCGGGGGTCAAGGACGGTGAAAACGTGACCTCCAGGTCAAGGTCTACCCGCATGCAAAGTTTCAAATCGCTGCGAGAATTTTTAATTTTTGGTGTCATTGGAGTACTAGGTGTTAGACTTATAGTCTTTTTACAGCATTTTTGACCAAAAAGGTCATATCATGGTAGGAGTCTCAGACTTGGCTGGTCGACTCCTCAGGTCATTTGGGACATACTGAACTGAACATTTTTCACTTTGGAGCCAATGTTGAGATCGTCTTTGATCGCCCATAGCTCCACTCCCAGGGGTGAGCGGGGGTCAAGGACGGTGAAAACGTGACCTCCAGGTCAAGGTCTACCCGCATGCAAAGTTTCAAATCGCTGCGAGAATTTTTAATTTTTGGTGTCATTGGAGTACTAGGTGTTAGACTTATAGTCTTTTTACAGCATTTTTGACCAAAAAGGTCATATCATGGTAGGAGTCTCAGACTTGGCTGGTCGACTCCTCAGGTCATTTGGGACATACTGAACTGAACATTTTTCACTTTGGAGCCAATGTTGAGATCGTCTTTGATCGCCCATAGCTCCACTCCCAGGGGTGAGCGGGGGTCAAGGACGGTGAAAACGTGACCTCCAGGTCAAGGTCTACCCGCATGCAAAGTTTCAAATCGCTGCGAGAATTTTTAATTTTTGGTGTCATTGGAGTACTAGGTGTTAGACTTATAGTCTTTTTACAGCATTTTTGACCAAAAAGGTCATATCATGGTAGGAGTCTCAGACTTGGCTGGTCGACTCCTCAGGTCATTTGGGACATACTGAACTGAACATTTTTCACTTTGGAGCCAATGTTGAGATCGTCTTTGATCGCCCATAGCTCCACTCCCAGGGGTGAGCGGGGGTCAAGGACGGTGAAAACGTGACCTCCAGGTCAAGGTCTACCCGCATGCAAAGTTTCAAATCGCTGCGAGAATTTTTAATTTTTGGTGTCATTGGAGTACTAGGTGTTAGACTTATAGTCTTTTTACAGCATTTTTGACCAAAAAGGTCATATCATGGTAGGAGTCTCAGACTTGGCTGGTCGACTCCTCAGGTCATTTGGGACATACTGAACTGAACATTTTTCACTTTGGAGCCAATGTTGAGATCGTCTTTGATCGCCCATAGCTCCACTCCCAGGGGTGAGCGGGGGTCAAGGACGGTGAAAACGTGACCTCCAGGTCAAGGTCTACCCGCATGCAAAGTTTCAAATCGCTGCGAGAATTTTTAATTTTTGGTGTCATTGGAGTACTAGGTGTTAGACTTATAGTCTTTTTACAGCATTTTTGACCAAAAAGGTCATATCATGGTAGGAGTCTCAGACTTGGCTGGTCGACTCCTCAGGTCATTTGGGACATACTGAACTGAACATTTTTCACTTTGGAGCCAATGTTGAGATCGTCTTTGATCGCCCATAGCTCCACTCCCAGGGGTGAGCGGGGGTCAAGGACGGTGAAAACGTGACCTCCAGGTCAAGGTCTACCCGCATGCAAAGTTTCAAATCGCTGCGAGAATTTTTAATTTTTGGTGTCATTGGAGTACTAGGTGTTAGACTTATAGTCTTTTTACAGCATTTTTGACCAAAAAGGTCATATCATGGTAGGAGTCTCAGACTTGGCTGGTCGACTCCTCAGGTCATTTGGGACATACTGAACTGAACATTTTTCACTTTGGAGCCAATGTTGAGATCGTCTTTGATCGCCCATAGCTCCACTCCCAGGGGTGAGCGGGGGTCAAGGACGGTGAAAACGTGACCTCCAGGTCAAGGTCTACCCGCATGCAAAGTTTCAAATCGCTGCGAGAATTTTTAATTTTTGGTGTCATTGGAGTACTAGGTGTTAGACTTATAGTCTTTTTACAGCATTTTTGACCAAAAAGGTCATATCATGGTAGGAGTCTCAGACTTGGCTGGTCGACTCCTCAGGTCATTTGGGACATACTGAACTGAACATTTTTCACTTTGGAGCCAATGTTGAGATCGTCTTTGATCGCCCATAGCTCCACTCCCAGGGGTGAGCGGGGGTCAAGGACGGTGAAAACGTGACCTCCAGGTCAAGGTCTACCCGCATGCAAAGTTTCAAATCGCTGCGAGAATTTTTAATTTTTGGTGTCATTGGAGTACTAGGTGTTAGACTTATAGTCTTTTTACAGCATTTTTGACCAAAAAGGTCATATCATGGTAGGAGTCTCAGACTTGGCTGGTCGACTCCTCAGGTCATTTGGGACATACTGAACTGAACATTTTTCACTTTGGAGCCAATGTTGAGATCGTCTTTGATCGCCCATAGCTCCACTCCCAGGGGTGAGCGGGGGTCAAGGACGGTGAAAACGTGACCTCCAGGTCAAGGTCTACCCGCATGCAAAGTTTCAAATCGCTGCGAGAATTTTTAATTTTTGGTGTCATTGGAGTACTAGGTGTTAGACTTATAGTCTTTTTACAGCATTTTTGACCAAAAAGGTCATATCATGGTAGGAGTCTCAGACTTGGCTGGTCGACTCCTCAGGTCATTTGGGACATACTGAACTGAACATTTTTCACTTTGGAGCCAATGTTGAGATCGTCTTTGATCGCCCATAGCTCCACTCCCAGGGGTGAGCGGGGGTCAAGGACGGTGAAAACGTGACCTCCAGGTCAAGGTCTACCCGCATGCAAAGTTTCAAATCGCTGCGAGAATTTTTAATTTTTGGTGTCATTGGAGTACTAGGTGTTAGACTTATAGTCTTTTTACAGCATTTTTGACCAAAAAGGTCATATCATGGTAGGAGTCTCAGACTTGGCTGGTCGACTCCTCAGGTCATTTGGGACATACTGAACTGAACATTTTTCACTTTGGAGCCAATGTTGAGATCGTCTTTGATCGCCCATAGCTCCACTCCCAGGGGTGAGCGGGGGTCAAGGACGGTGAAAACGTGACCTCCAGGTCAAGGTCTACCCGCATGCAAAGTTTCAAATCGCTGCGAGAATTTTTAATTTTTGGTGTCATTGGAGTACTAGGTGTTAGACTTATAGTCTTTTTACAGCATTTTTGACCAAAAAGGTCATATCATGGTAGGAGTCTCAGACTTGGCTGGTCGACTCCTCAGGTCATTTGGGACATACTGAACTGAACATTTTTCACTTTGGAGCCAATGTTGAGATCGTCTTTGATCGCCCATAGCT
>NW_025963907.1:0-73274 GCF_023055435.1 Haliotis rufescens
AATTGGACGGATGATATGATAACGGTGAGGTTTCAGTTTTAGATACATGAGTGTGCGCTGAGGCGGTATGCAGCTCATACATGATATTTCCTTCTAATTGGACGGATGATATGATAACGGTGAGGTTTCAGTTTTAGATACATGAGTGTGCGCTGAGGCGGTATACAGCTCATACATGATATTTCCTTCTAATTGGACGGATGATATGATAACGGTGAGGTTTCAGTTTTAGATGCATGAGTGTGCGCTGAGGCGGTATACAGCTCATACATGATATTTCCTTCTAATTGGACGGATGATATGATAACGGTGAGGTTTCAGTTTTAGATACATGAGTGTGCGCTGAGGCGGTATACAGCTCATACATGATATTTCCTTCTAATTGGACGGATGATATGATAACGGTTAGGTTTCAGTTTTAGATACATGAGTGTGCGCTGAGGCGGTATGCAGCTCATACATGATATTTCCTTCTAATTGGACGGATGATATGATAACGGTGAGGTTTCAGTTTTAGATACATGAGTGTGCGCTGAGGCGGTATGCAGCTCATACATGATATTTCCTTCTAATTGGACGGATGATATGACAACGGTGAGGTTTCAGTTTTAGATACATGAGTGTGCGCTGAGGCGGTATGCAGCTCATACATGATATTTCCTTCTAATTGGACGGATGATATGATAACGGTGAGGTTTCAGTTTTAGATACATGAGTGTGCGCTGAGGCGGTATGCAGCTCATACATGATATTTCCTTCTAATTGGACGGATGATATGATAACGGTGAGGTTTCAGTTTTAGATACATGAGTGTGCGCTGAGGCGGTATACAGCTCATACATGATATTTCCTTCTAATTGGACGGATGATATGATAACGGTGAGGTTTCAGTTTTAGATACATGAGTGTGCGCTGAGGCGGTATACAGCTCATACATGATATTTCCTTCTAATTGGACGGATGATATGATAACGGTGAGGTTTCAGTTTTAGATACATGAGTGTGCGCTGAGGCGGTATGCAGCTCATACATGATATTTCCTTCTAATTGGACGGATGATATGATAACGGTGAGGTTTCAGTTTTAGATACATGAGTGTGCGCTGAGGCGGTATGCAGCTCATACATGATATTTCCTTCTAATTGGACGGATGATATGATAACGGTGAGGTTTCAGTTTTAGATACATGAGTGTGCGCTGAGGCGGTATACAGCTCATACATGATATTTCCTTCTAATTGGACGGATGATATGACAACGGTGAGGTTTCAGTTTTAGATACATGAGTGTGCGCTGAGGCGGTATGCAGCTCATACATGATATTTCCTTCTAATTGGACGGATGATATGATAACGGTGAGGTTTCAGTTTTAGATACATGAGTGTGCGCTGAGGCGGTATGCAGCTCATACATGATATTTCCTTCTAATTGGACGGATGATATGATAACGGTGAGGTTTCAGTTTTAGATACATGAGTGTGCGCTGAGGCGGTATACAGCTCATACATGATATTTCCTTCTAATTGGACGGATGATATGATAACGGTGAGGTTTCAGTTTTAGATGCATGAGTGTGCGCTGAGGCGGTATGCAGCTCATACATGATATTTCCTTCTAATTGGACGGATGATATGATAACGGTGAGGTTTCAGTTTTAGATACATGAGTGTGCGCTGAGGCGGTATACAGCTCATACATGATATTTCCTTCTAATTGGACGGATGATATGATAACGGTGAGGTTTCAGTTTTAGATACATGAGTGTGCGCTGAGGCGGTATACAGCTCATACATGATATTTCCTTCTAATTGGACGGATGATATGATAACGGTGAGGTTTCAGTTTTAGATACATGAGTGTGCGCTGAGGCGGTATGCAGCTCATACATGATATTTCCTTCTAATTGGACGGATGATATGATAACGGTGAGGTTTCAGTTTTAGATACATGAGTGTGCGCTGAGGCGGTATGCAGCTCATACATGATATTTCCTTCTAATTGGACGGATGATATGATAACGGTGAGGTTTCAGTTTTAGATACATGAGTGTGCGCTGAGGCGGTATGCAGCTCATACATGATATTTCCTTCTAATTGGACGGATGATATGATAACGGTGAGGTTTCAGTTTTAGATACATGAGTGTGCGCTGAGGCGGTATGCAGCTCATACATGATATTTCCTTCTAATTGGACGGATGATATGATAACGGTGAGGTTTCAGTTTTAGATACATGAGTGTGCGCTGAGGCGGTATGCAGCTCATACATGATATTTCCTTCTAATTGGACGGATGATATGATAACGGTGAGGTTTCAGTTTTAGATACATGAGTGTGCGCTGAGGCGGTATACAGCTCATAAATGATATTTGCGTCTAATTGGACGGATGATATGATAACGGTGAGGTTTCAGTTTTAGATACATGAGTGTGCGCTGAGGCGGTATGCAGCTCATACATGATATTTCCTTCTAATTGGACGGATGATATGATAACGGTGAGGTTTCAGTTTTAGATACATGAGTGTGCGCTGAGGCGGTATACAGCTCATACATGATATTTCCTTCTAATTGGACGGATGATATGATAACGGTGAGGTTTCAGTTTTAGATACATGAGTGTGCGCTGAGGCGGTATGCAGCTCATACATGATATTCCCTTCTAATTGGACGGATGATATGATAACGGTGAGGTTTCAGTTTTAGATACATGAGTGTGCGCTGAGGCGGTATGCAGCTCATACATGATATTTCCTTCTAATTGGACGGATGATATGATAACGGTGAGGTTTCAGTTTTAGATACATGAGTGTGCGCTGAGGCGGTATGCAGCTCATACATGATATTCCCTTCTAATTGGACGGATGATATGATAACGGTGAGGTTTCAGTTTTAGATACATGAGTGTGCGCTGAGGCGGTATGCAGCTCATACATGATATTTCCTTCTAATTGGACGGATGATATGATTACGGTGAGGTTTCAGTTTTAGATACATGAGTGTGCGCTGAGGCGGTATGCAGCTCATACATGATATTTCCTTCTAATTGGACGGATGATATGATAACGGTGAGGTTTCAGTTTTAGATACATGAGTGTGCGCTGAGGCGGTATGCAGCTCATACATGATATTTCCTTCTAATTGGACGGATGATATGATAACGGTGAGGTTTCAGTTTTAGATACATGAGTGTGCGCTGAGGCGGTATACAGCTCATACATGATATTTCCTTCTAATTGGACGGATGATATGATAACGGTGAGGTTTCAGTTTTAGATACATGAGTGTGCGCTGAGGCGGTATGCAGCTCATACATGATATTTCCTTCTAATTGGACGGATGATATGATAACGGTGAGGTTTCAGTTTTAGATACATGAGTGTGCGCTGAGGCGGTATACAGCTCATACATGATATTTCCTTCTAATTGGACGGATGATATGATAACGGTGAGGTTTCAGGTTTAGATACATGAGTGTGCGCTGAGGCGGTATGCAGCTCATGAATTGTGCGCTGAGGCGGTATGCAGCTCATACATGATATTTCCTTCTAATTGGACGGATGATATGATAACGGTGAGGTTTCAGTTTTAGATACATGAGTGTGCGCTGAGGCGGTATGCAGCTCATGAATTGTGCGCTGAGGCGGTATGCAGCTCATACATGATATTTCCTTCTAATTGGACGGATGATATGATAACGGTGAGGTTTCAGTTTTAGATACATGAGTGTGCGCTGAGGCGGTATGCAGCTCATACATGATATTTCCTTCTTATTGGACGGATGATATGATAACGGTGAGGTTTCAGTTTTAGATACATGAGTGTGCGCTGAGGCGGTATGCAGCTCATGAATTGTGCGCTGAGGCGGTATGCAGCTCATACATGATATTTCCTTCTAATTGGACGGATGATATGATAACGGTGAGGTTTCAGTTTTAGATACATGAGTGTGCGCTGAGGCGGTATGCAGCTCATGAATTGTGCGCTGAGGCGGTATGCAGCTCATACATGATATTTCCTTCTAATTGGACGGATGATATGACAACGGTGAGGTTTCAGTTTTAGATACATGAGTGTGCGCTGAGGCGGTATGCAGCTCATGAATTGTGCGCTGAGGCGGTATGCAGCTCATACATGATATTTCCTTCTAATTGGACGGATGATATGATAACGGTGAGGTTTCAGTTTTAGATACATGAGTGTGCGCTGAGGCGGTATGCAGCTCATACATGATATTTCCTTCTAATTGGACGGATGATATGATAACGGTGAGGTTTCAGTTTTAGATACATGTGTGTGCGCTGAGGCGGTATGCAGCTCATGAATTGTGCGCTGAGGCGGTATGCAGCTCATACATGATATTTCCTTCTAATTGGACGGATGATATGATAACGGTGAGGTTTCAGTTTTAGATACATGAGTGTGCGCTGAGGCGGTATGCAGCTCATGAATTGTGCGCTGAGGCGGTATGCAGCTCATACATGATATTTCCTTCTAATTGGACGGATGATATGATAACGGTGAGGTTTCAGTTTTAGATACATGAGTGTGCGCTGAGGCGGTATGCAGCTCATGAATTGTGCGCTGGGGCGGTATGCAGCTCATACATGATATTTCCTTCTAATTGGACGGATGATATGATAACGGTGAGGTTTCAGTTTTAGATACATGAGTGTGCGCTGAGGCGGTATACAGCTCATACATGATATTTCCTTCTAATTGGACGGATGATATGATAACGGTGAGGTTTCAGTTTTAGATACATGAGTGTGCGCTGAGGCGGTATACAGCTCATACATGATATTTCCTTCTAATTGGACGGATGATATGATAACGGTGAGGTTTCAGTTTTAGATACATGAGTGTGCGCTGAGGCGGTATACAGCTCATAAATGATATTTGCGTCTAATTGGACGGATGATATGATAACGGTGAGGTTTCAGTTTTAGATACATGAGTGTGCGCTGAGGCGGTATACAGCTCATGAATTGTGCGCTGAGGCGGTATGCAGCTCATACATGATATTTCCTTCTAATTGGACGGATGATATGATAACGGTGAGGTTTCAGTTTTAGATACATGAGTGTGCGCTGAGGCGGTATACAGCTCATAAATGATATTTGCGTCTAATTGGACGGATGATATGATAACGGTGAGGTTTCAGTTTTAGATACATGAGTGTGCGCTGAGGCGGTATACAGCTCATGAATTGTGCGCTGAGGCGGTATGCAGCTCATACATGATATTTCCTTCTAATTGGACAGATGATATGATAACGGTGAGGTTTCAGTTTTAGATACATGAGTGTGCGCTGAGGCGGTATACAGCTCATAAATGATATTTGCGTCTAATTGGACGGATGATATGATAACGGTGAGGTTTCAGTTTTAGATACATGAGTGTGCGCTGAGGCGGTATACAGCTCATAAATGATATTTGCGTCTAATTGGACGGATGATATGATAACGGTGAGGTTTCAGTTTTAGATACATGAGTGTGCGCTGAGGCGGTATACAGCTCATGAATTGTGCGCTGAGGCGGTATGCAGCTCATACATGATATTTCCTTCTAATTGGACGGATGATATGATAACGGTGAGGTTTCAGTTTTAGATACATGAGTGTGCGCTGAGGCGGTATACAGCTCATAAATGATATTTGCGTCTAATTGGAAGGATGATATGATAACGGTGAGGTTTCAGTTTTAGATACATGAGTGTGCGCTGAGGCGGTATACAGCTCATAAATGATATTTGCGTCTAATTGGACGGATGATATGATAACGGTGAGGTTTCAGTTTTAGATACATGAGTGTGCGCTGAGGCGGTATACAGCTCATAAATGATATTTGCGTCTAATTGGACGGATGATATGATAACGGTGAGGTTTCAGTTTTAGATACATGAGTGTGCGCTGAGGCGGTATACAGCTCATACATGATATTTCCTTCTAATTGGACGGATGATATGATAACGGTGAGGTTTCAGTTTTAGATACATGAGTGTGCGCTGAGGCGGTATACAGCTCATACATGATATTTCCTTCTAATTGGACGGATGATATGATAACGGTGAGGTTTCAGTTTTAGATGCATGAGTGTGCGCTGAGGCGGTATGCAGCTCATACATGATATTTCCTTCTAATTGGACGGATGATATGATAACGGTGAGGTTTCAGTTTTAGATACATGAGTGTGCGCTGAGGCGGTATACAGCTCATACATGATATTTCCTTCTAATTGGACGGATGATATGATAACGGTGAGGTTTCAGTTTTAGATACATGAGTGTGCGCTGAGGCGGTATGCAGCTCATACATGATATTTCCTTCTAATTGGACGGATGATATGATAACGGTGAGGTTTCAGTTTTAGATACATGAGTGTGCGCTGAGGCGGTATACAGCTCATACATGATATTTCCTTCTAATTGGACGGATGATATGATAACGGTGAGGTTTCAGTTTTAGATACATGAGTGTGCGCTGAGGCGGTATACAGCTCATACATGATATTTCCTTCTAATTGGACGGATGATATGATAACGGTGAGGTTTCAGTTTTAGATACATGAGTGTGCGCTGAGGCGGTATACAGCTCATACATGATATTTCCTTCTAATTGGACGGATGATATGATAACGGTGAGGTTTCAGTTTTAGATACATGAGTGTGCGCTGAGGTGGTGTGCAGCTCATGAATGGACACTACTTCACTACATTCCCCTCCTTGCAGCTCATGAGGGGCCAATACTTCACTACATTCCTCTTCCTTATCAGAATTAAATATCATGTATTTCCTTCTTTGTATTTGTGCTTCGAATTTCTATGATTTTCATAAATGATTAGATGAGCAAGACTGTGTAGCTGAAGGTCCTCCTAATGTATGTGCTGTATCTGATGTGCTGGTTAGTAGTGTGCAATTCTCCATCAGATGCTGAAGATTAGATTGGGGAGCTTTACCTTTTATCCCTTGCACCATATTCCAGACCTTAGACATACATGAACGTCTGTGGATTTATTTCAGAACATAGCTCGCCAGCTTTACCTCTAATCCCTTGCACCATATTCCAAACCTTAGACATACATGAACGTCTGTGGATTTATTTCAGAACATAGCTCGCCAGCTTTACCTTTTATCCCTTGCACCATATTCCAGACCTTAGACATACATGAACGTCTGTGGATTTATTTCAGAACATAGCTCGCCAGCTTTACCTCTTATCCCTTGCACCATATTCCAAACCTTAGACATACATGAACGTCTGTGGATTTATTTCAGAACATAGCTCGCCAGCTTTAACTTTTATCCCTTGCACCATATTCCAAACCTAAGGCATACATGTACGTCTGTGGATTTATTTCAGAACATAGCTCGCCAGCTTTACCTTTTATCCCTTGCACCATATTCCAAACCTTAGACATACATGAACGTCTGTGGATTTATTTCAGAACATAGCGCGGCCAACATTATCCTTTATTTGCTTTTAAAATTTCAAAATTATGTAAGTTACAAACTGTTGGGTGATGGCGGAAATACTTCTCTGCCCTTTTCCTCACTTTCTGAGCTTGTTTACAATCAGTGTTAAACAAGGGTTTAGGCAATTTCTTGTGGATCTGTAGATAATTTTAGTATGTACCTATTCATCAGCTATTTTTTTTCATTTAAGAGGTCAGAAAAAAATCTGAATAGGTTTTTAGGTTTATTTGAGCGATAAACGATGAGCAAGAGTTGTTTCTCGTACAATAAAACACTACAGGGAAAATAGACCATGACGGGCGGAGCTAGTCGTTTATATCTGATATAAGATATCAACAACTTGTAAGCCTCTATACAAAATTTGTATTTGTATTTAATAATGATGACTTCTTGAATAGAGTCTGACCTCGGCAATGTCGGACAAGTCCATTTTATGAACAAGGGGGGTTAAGTTTGGTATTTCCCGGATATTCTCAAGTTTTACGTCGATTATCTGTACCTTTTCCCCCAATACAGATTGCCGTAGCTCTCCAAATTTTGAATACGATCGTTCGGCCTTTTGCCATCTGCCTTGCCCAGCTACATATTATGAGGAGGTGAGGTGAAATTGGGTTTAACGTCGCGTCCAAGATTATTGCACTTATATAGCGACGTGCATGCACGTGTATGTGTGTGTGTGGCTGCTTGTACTAGTCCGGACTGATGCCGATTTATAGTGCTAGCTCACTGAGATACCATGCCGCAGTTTAACATGAATACCCCACTCAGACACAGTATACTGACTCCGAGCCGACCAGTCCTTGTTTTAGCCCCTTAATGCCGAGCGCCAGACAGGGTAACAACAAGTACAATCTTTTAACGTCTTTTTGTATGACGCGGCCCGGGATCAAACCCTGGACCTTCCGCTCTCCGGGCGGACGCTCTACCACTAGACCACGGAGGCGGTCCATATTATGAGGAACAACTCACTGAACACATACCTCCAAAAAGTAGCGTGTTCAATGAAAGAAACAGAAGTTATTACATATTTATTTTATAAAAAAAGTATCCATACAGAGATCGACATTGGACGGAAAATAGAACAATTCGACAGTAAGAATCAACTGTGATAATATAATAAACTCAATATTCCATGTATATCTGTGTGAAACCAGTTTACCGTTGCCATGACATTGCAAATGATTACATCTGATGAAAGTGGCATAGACAGTTAATACAGAACTCAATTTCTCTGTCAATAAGTGAGATTGACAAACACCTCACAGACGTAATCCATCAAGCGATGCGACAATGTATACAAAAACAAACGAAAGGAAACATTGTTCCCTAAGAGGGTCAAGTGCACTGGAACAGTGAGAGTCTGTAGGATCCCCATCACATCTGACTGGAACAGTGAGGGTCTGTAGGATCCCCCACACATCTGACTGGAACAGTGAGAGTCTGTAGGATCCCCCACACATCTGACTGGAACAGTGACAGTCTGTAGGACCCCCCACACATCTGACTGGAACAGTGAGAGTCTGTAGGATCCCCCACACATCTGACTGGAACAGTGACAGTCTGTAGGACCCCCCACACATCTGACTGGAACAGTGAGAGTCTGTAGGATCCCCCACACATCTGACTGGAACAGTGACAGTCTGTAGGACCCCCCACACATCTGACTGGAACAGTGAGAGTCTGTAGGATCCCCCACACATCTGACTGGAACAGTGAGATTCTGTAGGATCCACCACACATCTGACTGGAACAGTGAGGGTCTGTAGGATCCCCAACACATCTGACTGGAACAGTGACAGTCTGTAGGATCCCCCACACATCTGACTGGAACAGTGAGAGTCTGTAGGATCCCCCACACATCTGACTGGAACAGTGACAGTCTGTAGGACCCCCCACACATCTGACTGGAACAGTGAGAGTCTGTAGGATCCCCCACACATCTGACTGGAACAGTGAGAGTCTGTAGGACCCCCCCACACATCTGACTGGAACAGTGAGAGTCTGTAGGACCCCCAACACATCTGACTGGAACAGTGAGAGTCTGTAGGATCCCCCACACATCTGACTGGAACAGTGAGAGTCTGTAGGATCCCCCACACATCTGACTGGAACAGTGACAGTCTGTAGGATTCCCATCACATCTGACTGGAACAGTGACAGTCTGTAGGATTCCCCCTAAATCTGACTGGAACAGTGACAGTCTCTAGGATCCCCCACACATCTGACTGGAACAGTGAGAGTCTGTAGGATCCCCCACACATCTGACTGGAACAGTGACAGTCTGTAGGATCCCCCACACAACTGACTGGAACAGTGAGAGTCTGTAGGATCCCCCACACATCTGACTGGAACAGTGACAGTCTGTAGGATCCCCCACACATCTGACTGGAACAGTGACAGTCTGTAGGATCTCCCACACATCTGATTTGGTGGCTGCGATAGGATAACATTACATAAAACATTGATTGGTTCTCAATATCAAATGAAAATATTGGCGGACTACTATCCCCCGAATGCCGAGCACCTAGGAGGATAACAACAGGTCTCATCTTGTAACGTCTTTTGGTAGAATGTGGCCGGGGATAGAACCGCCGACCTTCTGGAGTAACGCCTACCACGGGCGTGGGTATAATCATTACATACATGTAGTATAGGGAGTAACGCCTACCACGGGTGTAGGTATAATCATTACATACATGTAGTATATGGAGTAACGCCTACCACGGGTGTAGGTATAATGACTACATACATGTAGTATATGAAGTAACGTCTACCACGGGTGTAGGTATAATCATTACATACATGTAGTATATAGAGTAACGCCTACCACGGGTGTAGGTATAATCATTACATACATGTAGTATATGGAGTAGCGCCTACCACGGGTGTGGGTATAATCATTACATACATGTAGTATATGGAGTAACGCCTACCACGGGTGTAGGTATAATCATTACATACATGTAGTATATAGAGTAACGCCTACCACGGGTGTAGGTATAATCATTACATACATGTAGTATATGGAGTAACGCCTACCACGGGTGTAGGTATAATCATTACATACATGTAGTATATGGAGTAACGCCTACCACGGGTGTAGGTATAATCATTACATACATGTAGTATATAGAGTAACGCCTACCACGGGTGTAGGTATAATCATTACATACATGTAGTATATGGAGTAGCGCCTACCACGGGTGTAGGTATAATCATTACATACATGTAGTATATGAAGTAACGTCTACCACGGGTGTAGGTATAATGACTACATACATGTAGTATATGGAGTAACGCCTATATACATGTACTATATAGAGTAACGCCTACCACGGGGGTAGGTATAATGACTACATACATGTAGTATATGGAGTAACACCTACCACGGGTGTAGGTATAATGACTATATACATGTAGTATATGGAGTAACGCCTACCACGGGTGTAGGTATAATCATTACATACATGTAGTATATAGAGTAACGCCTACCACGGGTGTAGGTATAATCATTACATACATGTAGTATATGGAGTAGCGCCTACCACGGGTGTAGGTATAATCATTACATACATGTAGTATATGAAGTAACGTCTACCACGGGTGTAGGTATAATGACTACATACATGTAGTATATGGAGTAACGCCTATATACATGTACTATATAGAGTAACGCCTACCACGGGGGTAGGTATAATGACTACATACATGTAGTATATGGAGTAACACCTACCACGGATGTGGGTATAATGACTACATACATGTAGTATATGGAGTAACGCCTACCACGGGTGTAGGTATAATGACTATATACATGTAGTATATGGAGTAACGTCTACCACGGGTGTAGGTATAATGACTACATACATGTAGTATATGAAGTAACGTCTACCACGGGTGTAGGTATAATGACTACATACATGTAGTATATGAAGAAACGTCTACCACGGGTGTAGGTATAATGACTACATACATGTAGTATATGGAGTAACGCCTATATACATGTAGTATATAGAGTAACGCCTACCACGGGGGTAGGTATAATGACTACATACATGTAGTATATGGAGTAACACCTACCACGGGTGTAGGTATAATGACTATATACATGTAGTATATGGAGTAACGCCTACCACGGGCGTGGGTATAATGACTACATACATGTAGTATATGGAGTAACGCCTACCACGGGTGTAGGTATAATGACTACATACATGTAGTATATGGAGTAACGCCTACCACGGGTGTGGGTATAATGACTATATACATGTAGCATATTGAGTAACGCCTACCACGGGCGTGGGTATAATCATTAAATACATGTAGTAGATGGAGTAACGCCTACCACGGGCGTGGGTATAATGACTATATACATGTAGTATATGGAGTAACGCCTACCACGGGCGTGGGTATAATCATTACATACATGTAGTATATGGAGTAACGCCTACCACGGATGTGGGTATAATGACTACATACATGTAGTATATGGAGTAACGCCTACCACGGGTGTAGGTATAATGACTATATACATGTAGTATATGGAGTAACGCCTACCACGGGTGTAGGTATAATGACTATATACATGTAGTATATGGAGTAACGCCTACCACGGGTGTAGGTATAATGACTATATACATGTAGTATATGGAGTAACGCCTACCACGGGTGTGGATGTAATGACTATATACATGTAGTATATGGAGTAACGCCTACCACGGGTGTAGGTATAATGACTATATACATGTAGTATATAGAGTAACGCCTACCACGGGTGTGGGTATAATGACTATATACATGAAGTATATCGAGTAACGCCTACCACGGGTGTGGGTATAATGACTGCATACATGTAGTATATGGAGTAACGCCTACCACGGGTGTGGGTATAATGACTGCATACATGTAGTATATGGAGTAACGCCTACCACGGGTGTGGGTATAATGACTATATACATGTAATATATCGAGTAACGCCTACCACGGGTGTGGGTATAATGACTGCATACATGTAGTATATGGAGTAACGCCTACCACGTGTGTAGGTATAATGGCTACATACGTGTAGTATATGGAGTAACGCCTACCACGGGTGTGGGTATAATGACTGCAAACATGTAGTATATGGAGTAACGCCTACCACGGGTGTAGGTATAATGACTACATACGTGTAGTATATGGAGTAACGCCTACCACGGGTGTGGGTATAATGACTACATACATGTAGTATATGGAGTAACGCCTACCACGTGTGTAGGTATAATGACTGCATACATGTAGTATATGGAGTAACGCCTACCACGGGTGTGGGTATAATGAATGCATACATGTAGTATATCGAGTAACGCCTACCACGGGTGTGGGTATAATGACTGCATACATGTAGTATATGGAGTAACGCCTACCACGGGTGTGGGTATAATGACTATATACATGTTGTATATGGAGTAACGCCTACCACGTGTGTAGGTATAATGACTGCATACATGTAGTATATGGAGTAACGCCTACCACGGGTGTAGGTATAATGACTGCATACATGTAGTATATGGAGTAACGCCTACCACGGGTGTGGGTATAATGACTGCATACATGTAGTATATGGAGTAACGCCTACCACGGGTGTGGGTATAATGACTACATACATGTAGTATATGGAGTAACGCCTATATACATGTAGTATATGGAGTAACGCCTATATACATGTAGTATATGGAGTAACGCCTACCACGGGTGTAGGTATATGACTATATACATGTAGTATATAGAGCATTGCCTTATGCCGTTTTAATCCTATGATGTAGGAGGTTGTTATTGTTGGATAACAAATATGGTAGAACCACTTAACCCACGAGGTACGAGCGACTACGGAAAATATGTGACGAGTGAAATTAATTAAATTAATGTTTTAAGTTCCGAGCTTGTGGATTGGACATAGAAGATGAGAGGATTTTATTGATATGTTGTGATTCATTAATTGTCGAATAACTGTTGATGGACTGGACGTTCTTGTGACCAGAAACTTGCATCATCTGATGCGCGGGGACACCATTGTCGGAACAAGTTTGGAGCATTCGTTTTCTAGCGCTGTGGTTCGTCAACCTTTTGTCTGAGGACAGTCCAGCCCTGGATGCCATGGTCTTCATGAGAGAGCCTAGCTTGGTTCTACCAACAGGTTTGCGTTTAAACCACGTGTTTTCAGATTTTACCCCGAACTGTGTTGGGTGCAAGATAACATGGACTCTCATCATTGCTTAAGTCTCGCGGGCGAACATCCCGATACAACTTGAAAACTGCCACCGGACAACATTCGTCCCCAGGTTGAGTCCACACTTTGGGTGCCAAGTCACGGGATTGATCACCCTGTCGTGTTCCAAATACTGTAAATATTCCTTATTATCGGAATCAGCTTTGAGTGTCACGTCGCCCCACTGCATGCGTCTGTGGGGCGTGGCCGACCTTAGTCCAAAGTAGACTGTATTGTTCCACCACAATGTGTTTAACACATCATCTGGAGACTTAGTGCCAAGCTGTCCGCATTCATTCAGCTGTTTATTCAAGCTGTTTATTCAAGCTGTTTATTCAAGCTATTTATTCAGCTGTTTATTCAAGCTGTTTATTCAAGCTGTTTTTTCTGCTGTTTATTCAAGCTGTTTATTCAGCTGTTTATTCAAGCTGTTAATTCAAGCTGTTTATTCAGCTGTTTATTCAAGCTGTTTATTCAGCTGTTTATTCAAGCTGTTTATTCAGCTGTTTATTCAAGCTGTTTTTTCAGCTGTTTATTCAAGCTGTTTATTCAAGCTGTTTATTCAGTTCCATGTCGGACACAGGATCAGCTCGCTGGGGTAAGTTTTTTTTTCTTGCTTTTTAATGATTTTTGTTTTGATTTCAAACCCTCGCTCAGTTTAACAAAGTGCATAGATCCGCCAGCAGATGTTTGTAATCGTGTCGCTTGAGGTAACGCTAAAAGCTAGCCTTGATCCCCTTCAGAGTAGACGGTTCGTATTCCGAACCATTTGATTTGCGTGCCAAAATGAAAAATTTACAAAGAATAATGTTAAGTTCACTGGGAATAATTTCTTCCACCATTCCTGTGTCATTTAAAGTTTCCTGTATAAATTTGTGCACTAAATTCATATCAAGTTTAGTCTTTTTCATAGTGTTTTCGTTTTCATTGGCAGTTAAGAACTTTTCGATGTCATCATCGTTCACAAAGGCAAACCTGTCTGCATTCAGTCCGGTGTTTGGATTCGGGGGTCGAAAAAGTCTTCAAACAGCAAGTCCTCTAGCACAGACGCTGGCAACCCCGGACTTGGTGGTGTTGTGTTTTGCGCACTAGAAATAGTCTCTCGCGTAACTCGCAATCTGAATCTTGAAATTTCCAACTGGCCATATGCAGTTGTGACAACAAATACATTAAATGTGTTCAGAGGTTGAAGTATGCGAATAACCCTTCCTGTCAGATCTCCGTCCCCTTTAACGAGGTCGTTTACTTTGACAGGTCAAATGGTCAGCCATGTTTGTTTACAAACAACGCAGACGTAGTTTTTTTTTATGTAATAACGCTTATTGTAAACTAAAACTCATGCGAAATAAATGCTTTATTCATTATAATGTGAAATCACGTGGTTGATATGAAACTATGTTCTAGTCTTATAAATCTCGATTAAGTGAGAATGTATCACGTGATACAAGTGAATGAAAGCCCTGGATTTGTGAATGAACTCAATGAGAGAGAAATAGTCCCGTCGACCAATGAAAATTGACATTTGTTTAACTGACCAATCACCTTCAGGAATCACTAATTGCACACTGTGCAAGTATCAAAAAGTTATAACACTGCATATTTGGGCCCATATGGGTAATAATTCAATTTATTACATGAAAGACAAAGTTATTGTCCGGCAAAATACTGCCATGATAATGCAAGACATTCACAATGTATATACTATAAAACAGGCACGACCATTTTATCATACACATTCCTGCATCTGTTCTGTCTTTTATTTAGAGAGGAATAAAATATATGTCCCATCAGCACGAGACATTGCCATAACTGTTTCCCACATTCGCCAATATATATAAACAAAATTTATCATCCAAAATTGGCTCCCACAGGAGATATCGCTTGGATGAGTTCAAGCGATATCTACACTGTAGATACCGCTTTTGCGATATCTACAGTGTAGATATCGCTGCAATGACCCTTGTGACCCTTGCAATGACCCTTGCAGACCCTTGTGACGTCACTGGTTACCATGACGTCACAATCAAATGACATCACTAATGGCTCTGCTACTGAAGCTGTTTGCAGTACTTT
Organism: Haliotis rufescens; assembly: GCF_023055435.1. Classification (NCBI taxonomy): domain Eukaryota; kingdom Metazoa; phylum Mollusca; class Gastropoda; order Lepetellida; family Haliotidae; genus Haliotis; species Haliotis rufescens. Next base: position 15,791 of record NW_025963907.1, read on the forward strand.
TTACACTGAAGACACTGCTAATTACTGTCTACAAATTGAAAAAGTTGAAAGAATGATGTTGGATGATAAATAAAATCTCACCCTCGTGTCTTTTGATATCAAATATATCAACACTCGTTGATAAAAGTGGCAAAAATCCTCGGCAAGCCTCGGATTTTTCCACTTTTATCAACTCAAGTTGATATATTTGATATCAAAAGACACTCGGGTGAGATTCTCTATATATACAAATATGCATATCTGAATATGAATTGAAACAATTCATTCATGAATTGAAAGGCCTTACTAATCTTAAAAATAATACAGACATCGTTATTAAAGAAGCCGATAAAGGGGGTGCTATTGTTATTATGAATAAATCATTTTATCAAAGAAAGATAATGTCCATTTTAAATGATGATCAATATTATAGCAATTCGAGTAAAAGAGAAGAAAAATCTGTCCAGAATAAGGTTAAGAAATTGTTAGATAGGTATGATGACGAAATTCTAGACAAAGAAACGGACTATCTTACCAATTTTGAACCTAAAAGCGCCAATTTTTATGGCCTACCCAAAGTACATAAAAGTAAATGTATTCAAAAGGAAATTAATAATAAAAATTGTTAAGTCATTTCTATTGAAAATCCCGAAGATTTACCATTTGGACCAATTGTGGGAGGGCCCGAGAGCTGTACTCAGCGTCTTGGCAATTTCATAGATATTATTCTTAAGCCTTTATGTAAACATGTAAAAAGTTTTCTCAGGGATGACATTGATTTTTTATGTAAATTACCTACTGAGGTACCGGAAGGATCTATGTTAGTTCGTTTTGATGTGGTTAGTTTGTATAGTAATATTGAAACTGAGCTTGGACTGGAAGCTATCAGATACTGGCTGAACGAATACCGCCATGAAATATCAGATAGATTTTCGGATGAGTTTATCGTTGATGCATTGAAGTTGGTTATTACCAATAACATGTTTTATTTTGATGGATCTCATTATTCACAAAAGAAAGGAGTAGCCATGGGTACTAAGGTAGCCCCTTCTTATGCAACCCTTGTGTTGGGATATTTAGAGAATATGTTTTATGTTAAGGTGAGAGATACTCTTGGTGAATCTATGAAAGAACAAATTGAATATTCATGGACAAGTTTTTTAGACGACTGTTTTATCATATTAAAAACCAGTGAAAGTCAACTTACCGCTGTTCATGAAATTTTAAATTCACTTAATGCGTCACTCAAATTGACTATGGAAAAAAGCGAATCCAGTTTAACCTTTCTCGATGTAAGAATCAATTTAATATCTGGGAGATTTGTACAAACTGATATCTTTTATAAAGATACTGATACGCACCAATATTTGGATTTTGGATCATGTCACCCGTATCATACAAAACGTTATATCCCTTACTGTCTCGCAAGACGTATTTGTACCATTGTTTCCGGGAATGATGTTAAAACTTCCCGCCTTGCTGAACTTATGAGTTTCCTACTGCATCAAAATTATCCCGCAAAGCTAATTGAAGATAGCATACAGAAGGCCTAAGTATTGAGCAACTAAAACTGAGAGAAAAGTCTGAAGAAAACAATATGGGGAATAATTTAACTCTAATATCTACCTTCAACCCTAATCATGAAAAAAACATTATCCATGGTTCAACGATACCTGCCTATTTTGAATCAAAGTATTAAAATGGAGAAGATATTGAGCAAATACAAAATTATCAACAGCCAAAGACAACCCAAAAATCTTAGAAAGATTTTGACAAGTTCTAAATTTGATTCTGTTGTCATCACTCCACAGGTTTCTAAGTGCGGTTACAAACGTTGCCTAACTTGCAGCAATATAATTGAAGGCTGTTCAGTCCAAATTACCAAGGACACTAAATTTACTGTAAAACAAAATATGATTGTGATACTAGAAAGGTTATTTACTTGATTGTTTGTAGTGGATGCAATGAAAAGTATATCGGAAAGACAGAACTTAAATTATAAAGAAGAATGAATCTTCACCGTTCACAAATAAAGCAGCCACACAACCGCACGATTCCACTCAGTGAACATTTAGAAGCATGTGGAAACGGCAACTTTTTAGTTTTCCCGCTATATAAGCTAAATTTTGACCATGAACCTACATTGTTTCAAAAAGAGCAACATTTCATTCATAAATACGCGCCTAAGTTAAATGTAAAGGCGTAAGTTATTTGTCCATTGTCACCTTGGTATTGTGACGTCATAGTTTCCTAAATGTTATGACGTCACGTAACTATATGTTACTACTTCATGTCCGTTATTTAGGAGATAAACCTACTGTGTTTTGAAATTCGATGTAGTCCCACTGTAGAATAGATACCTCTTTATTATAATTTGGAACCGAGCGCTTTAGCGCGAGGTTCCAAATTTTAATAAAGAGGTTTCTCAAGTCGTGAGTAGTTCATAATAAGTATTCAAAACACATAGTTTTTCAAACGAAGTTGACAAATAACACTCCTAACTTAATCCAAAGAGAGATGTTTTAACTTCTATCAAACTGTTGAACACTGTGGACTTGGCTGTCGTTTCTCGGAAATTTGTGCGAGAGGTCATTTCTTGGAAATCGAACATGCCATCATTTCTATTGTAGGGGTGACGGGTAATAGAAAAAAGGTTTTAAAATGCAAAACGAATATATTTCTACAGCAAACTTTATGAATTAACATTCTAATATGCACTTAATATGTCTAAGAGTTATTAGTTAGATAGCAATTACCCCCAGTAAACAATAATAACATCAAAGTAAATGCCTCTCTACCCCGAACTTGGATGTGGCAGAACTTGACCTAAATCACGGTTACTCACACCTCACAGCTGTCAATGGCTGACAATCATGTCTTTACATTAACTTGATCTAGTTAAAAGAAGGAAGATGACAACCCCGATCTATGATGTGGTTCAACATTTACCTGTAGATTTACTGGGATTGATCGAGCCTGCTGGTACATCTGTGGCCGATGTAGTTTTTGTATATATTTGTTTTAATTTCATTTTAGGTTTTTACGTATATTTATCATATATAACTAGTTGTCCGTTTCAGTCAGCTATAACAAAGTGTATCTGACCTGTCTCACCTACTAACTGTCCCATGGCCAGAAGCTTCATTTGCTGATTGGCCAAGCTAACACCTATTGTTAAACTGCATGCTTTGATTACACTGCATACTCTCTCAGCACATAAACTGACTGAACTGCTCAGACCAGCAAAGTGTAAAGAGACAATATTAAATCAGGTGAGTTAAATAGTTATAATCTCTATCTTGTGTTGTATTTAAATAATACAGTATGTTCAAAGTGTTATATGAAGTAAACTAAATGTATGTAATCTAACATAAATGTTGATTTATGTCAAAATATTTAAATCTGCATAGGATAAGCTAAACATCCATACTTTATCACTAAAATGTATTCTATTACTTCAATGAAATATGTGTGAAAGTGTTTTACCTCAAGAGTGTTTTAATAAGCTTTGTAATGTAGAGATTCAGATGTGATACAATGCAAATCATTGTAAAGAAAATGTGTGTATTACTTTGTTCAATATATTAAATGTTAAATAGTGTTTTAGTCTATGTATTGTTTATTCAGATAATCTATGGTGTTGCCATATAGGCAGTTGGGATCCACACCCTTGTATCACCCACAGGGTATGCATTGTGTTATTTATATTTGTCTAAGACTTACAATGTAATCTAATTGTGATGACCACATTTAATGTAAGATCATATCATTAATTTCTGTCTTAAAGTATTGTATATGTTTATGCAGAATGTGTAAGCGTTATGCATTTATATTATGTATATATATTGTGTATATATTATAGTCAAATGAAAGTCAAGGAGTTATCTCCCTTGAATGTCGGTATTGTTGATCATGTACATACTGTATATGTTCTAGTATAATCGTTTAAGGTTCAGTCTATCTTGTGTTTAATGGATGACTAATATATGTAAATACTTACTTGTATTAAGCCTATGCTATGTATCTAGCATTAATGATAATGTTTTACTTAGTATTTATTGTGTTATTATGTGTTTCAGGGTGTATGATATATAGATCCTTGATCACACTCAAGGCATCGCAATAAAGACCTCAACCCCGTAGCATGTGTTTGTTCGCTCTAAAAAGACCTTCACTAAACCGCTACAAAATGGAGCCCCCAGTGAGGATCTTGCGGAAGGATGCTTGTGTGAGCCACTACGTGGGATGTGCACCTATTCATTCTTGGAGGGTCCGGGTCTGTCAGTTCGTCCACTCATCATGTGCTCTACGGTATTTGAGCGTTACTTGTGTAATGGCTTGATGTTCAGTCAAGACCATGTCGTATGCTGTATCGCATACTGTGACAGTTTGTCTACATAAACTGAATTCTAAAGACATTTGAAGTTTGATAAATTCTGATTAATTATATATTACTCATATCTATATGATGTAATTTTTCATCTTTGACTTGTTTGATATTTGTCATAGATATTTTGCTGTATTAACACAGCATTTAAAGCTAATGGTAAGCTGTGTTACTGATTTGATATCAGTCATGTAGGACATGTACATTGTTCTTTCTGTTATACTTTCAATATATTAGGTCTTGAGTGTAAATATTTTCTTGCTTGCGTCATACATGTAGTTGTAATATATTCTGCTCCAGCCACGTTGGTACCAACTCTTTCAACACTTGTGTAATTTAGCTTTAGTAGCTGTGTATTGTTATCATGTAGTCTTTGACAATTATTTATTTTATCTTATTCCTTGGTGATCACCATTAGTTATCCTTAGCGTTTCGAATCCGGATTACCCCTTTTATGTTTCTAGGTTTGTCAGCACCATGTCCCTGTGTCAATGGGTTTCACCAAAGTGGTAACTGTCTGAGACCTGCATCACTTGTGGTTATTCCCCCACATTAAGCTGATACGCTGTGATATGACTTGAATACTGTTGATAACAGCGTTGAACCCAAGTCAGTCAATCTTTAGTTACTCTTAGTTACTCTTAGTTACTCTTAGTTATTTTAGTTTTCTTAGTTCATGTGTTCATTGCTGTTTGTGTATCACTATAAGTACATCTGCATACCCTGAGTATTGTAATACTGCATTAGTTTAATGAGTTCCCAGTTATCATAATGTGAGTATGAGCGTGTGATTTATTGCTTTCATTTTTTCTGTTAAATAAACCTTTAAATAATAAAGCATAAATAGGTATTTATTAAAATGTAATCATGTAAGTGTTCATGTTCTGACAGCCTGAAGACAGACTCAGTAAGCACTACTTTACTGCACTGTTACTAACACATTCCCTATACCTATGTCGTATTGTGTTGTCTTGTATTTCTGTTTTGTTTCTACATTTAGCCAACATGAATTAGTCCTATTTGGTAAGTAAGTCTCACTTGTCAGTTACCCAACTGCAACCGTTTTCTTTCCATGTGTATTGTTATTACCCATAATAACAACTGCATTTATCTCACCCTAACTATATCTTCTTTCGGGTGTTACATCACGTGGTCATAACTACATAAGTCATCATGTGACTATAGTATATACAAGTTTGTTCGTTTGACGGTTTACACATCAGACTTGTGTTATCTTTCACACGATTTGACGGTTTACACATTTGATTTGTGTCTTCTTTCATAAGATCCATTCATTTGTTTTTGTGTATATGATATACTCATGGTCTTCCCGGAGCACTCTCACTGATTTCTTTCTGCAACCATGGAACTCGAAGAGGAAGAATTGAAGAGCTTACTTACAGTCTTTGCCAAGATGGGGATGTCCACAAGGTTGACACCCCTGAGGACCTTAAGACTTGGATTTCAGGTGTCGCACAACAGGAAGGTCCACTTGTGTTAGAGTCTGGAGCGGCTGCACAGACTGATTTCAAGCCTAATACCATGTCAGGGACTGGTATATCACAGCCTCCTGTCGCAACTTATCATCATTTCCCTAAGTTACCTTTCTTTAGCGGCGAATCAGGCAAGGATACTCCATATGATCTGTGGAGATACGAGGTTGATTGTATCCTACAGACGGGAACACATAAACCTGATATCATTTTGCAGGCTATCCGGAAGTCATTGAAGGGTGAGGCTGCTTTGATTGCCATGAAGCTTGGTCACACAGCTCATATTAATGAACTTCTGGCAAAGATTAGGTCTGCTTTTGGGACACTTAGGAGGCGAGAGACTCTTATGTCGGGGTTCTATGGTGCCACTCAATGGGAGAATGAAGACGTCTCTGCATGGGGTTGCCGACTGGAGAATCTCATTTACCAGATTTCTTCACAGCGTTCACTCAGCTTGAGTGAACAGGACGATATGTTGAGGAGCAAGATGTGGGATGAACTTAAGCCTGCTTTGAAGAGTTTAGCTGCCCACAAATATGATGTCATCACTCATTTTGATGAGCTCCGTTTGTGCTTGAGGGAGATCGAGTTTGACCTGGACCGTGGAAAGTCAGATGTGCTGAAGAACAAGAAGTCTGCGACTGTGAAGATGGCTTCTGCCTCTGACTCTTCTGCACCTGCTACGAGGAAGGAAGTGTTAGACTTGCAAGCCATGATGAAAGAGATCAAGACAGAGTTAGCAGAGTTGAAGGAACATCATCAACAATCAGCACAGGTGTTCCAGCAATACCGTTCTCCCAGTGCTCAAGGATCTTGGAACTCTTGGAAGGGGAGTAAACAGACTGGTCCTTATGACACTCAGACATCAGGTGGTTTCAATCAGCCAGGATACACTACCCAGAAACCATACCCATCTCAACAAATGCCTTTACGTCAACACCCTCTACCACCACAGCCTGCACCTGTACCTCCTTCTATGCCACAAGGATACCGAAGACATGGACAGGACTCCAGTCATCGAGAGCCACCTACATGCTTCAGATGTGGATGTCCTGGACATATTGCTATAGGCTGCCGTGTTCGACTGGACCACTTAAAGCGTCCTTTAAACTTGGACAGGCCTATGGGAAGGGGTCACCCTTAGGCTCATTCAGACACCCCACATCAAGTAAGGTACCGGATGAGTTAATAGGTCATGCAAATGAGGTCAACATAGTAATTGAAGGTGTGCCTGTCAATGCTTTGCTTGACACTGGGGCCACTGTTTCAATTATTTCTGAATCTTTTTACAGGGAACATTTGCATACTATTCCCATTGAACCTCTCCGTGGTATCTTAGACATAGAGTGTGCTGGAGGAAAACAACTTCCTTATATTGGATATGTGAGAGTAGGTGTGTCCATTACAGGAGGAGGAGTCAATGACGAGGATCCTGTATCTTGTTTATTACTGGTAGTCCCTGATACAAGATACAATTCAAGAGTTCCAGCGCTTCTTGGAACTAATGTGTTGAGCTGTTTGCTTGAGGACTGCAGGACAATCCATGGACAAAGGTTTCTCCAGAAAGCCGCCTTACACACTCCTTGGCTTACAGGACCATAGTGTTGCGTGATAAGGAACTTGCAAGGAATGGAAGTTGTCTTGGCTTGGTAAAGAGTACAGAGGACAAGAGTTTGATCATCCCTCCTAACAGCAACATTAAGATTAAAGGACGGGTTACCAAGGGAATCACATCCCCAGCGGTGTGTGCTCTGTTACAGCCAACAGCACATGCTTCATTACCAGATGACCTTGACATTGCCCCTACCCTCATCACTTATGACAGCTCAAGGCGAGACACAGTTGATGTTCACATCTCCAACATAACAATGCGGACAGTTGTCATTCCTCCCAGAGCATTGTTGTGTGAAGTACAGCCTGTAACTATACAGAAGCCTCCCACTGGTCAACCTGTTGAACCAGATGATCTTATGGATCAAGTGGAGATTGACAAGACAGATCTGACTAGACTGCAGTTAGGACAAGGACTTGATGTCATTATGCGTTTTGCTGACATATTCTCCAAGCATGATGAGGATATTGGACACAGTAGCATGGTGCATTACAGGATTGATTTAGTTGATGCCACTCCATTCAAACAGCGACACAGAAGAATACCACCATCCATGTATGATGAAGTCCGGAACCATCTACAAATTCTTTTGTCAGCTGGAATCATCAGGAAGTCTCACAGTCCTTGGGCGTCTAATTTAGTCTTAGTTCGCAAAGGCAATGGACAGCTGAGGATCTGTATAGATTATCGAGAACTTAACAATCGGACCATAAAGGACTCATATGCTCTGCCGCGGATTGAGGAATTATTAGACTGTTTGGGAGGTAATAAATTCTTCTACGTCTTGGACATGAAGAGCGGATATCATCAAGTTGAGGTCGAAGAAGACCATAAACAACGGACAGCTTTCACTGTAGGACCTCTTGGATTTTTTGAATATAATCGGATGCCATTTGGACTCTCAAATGCGCCAGCGACATATCAACGCCTTATGGAGCAGTGCCTGGAAGGTCTACATCTTAATATATGTCTCATATATCTTGATGACCTGATAATATTTTCCAGAACCTATGAAGAGAATGTTGAGAGACTACAGCTTGTGTTTCGGCGACTTCACGAATGTGGCTTAAAACTTGCAGCAAAGAAGTGTAAGTTCTTCAAGAGGAAAGTCAGATATGTTGGATATATCGTCTCAGAACACGGAATCGAAGCTGATCCAGAGAAACTTGACAAAGTCAAGAACTGGCCTAGACCTACCACACCAGAAGAAGTCAGAAAATTTCTTGGGTTTGCCGGCTACTACCGGAAGTTTATTAAGGATTTTTCCAAGATAGCAAAACCTTTATCAGAACTGATGCCCAAGTCTGCTTCAAAGAAACCACGACGACCACCCACAGATGTCAACTGGATATGGGATGAAGATCAGGAGAATGCCTTCACTGAACTGAAGAATCGTCTCTCCACCCCACCAGTACTTGGATACGCTGACTACTCAAAGCCATTTGAACTACACACAGATGCCAGTGGTCATGGATTGGGTGCAGTGCTGTATCAACATCAGGAAGGGAAGTCACGGGTCATTGCCTATGCAAGTAGAGGACTAAGCCGATCTGAGAGAAACTACTCAGCACACAAGCTTGAATTCTTGTGCCTGAAGTGGGCTATCTCTGAGAAGTTCCACGACTACTTGTATGGACATGACTTTTTGGTCGTCACCGACAACAACCCTCTGACCTATGTGTTAACAAGTGCTCGACTGGATGCAACTGGACATCGATGGCTAGCGTCTCTATCCAGTTATAACTTTAGCCTCAAGTATAGACCTGGAAAAGCCAATACTGATGCTGATGCTCTGTCACGTCTACCAGAGAAGAACACAGATGAAATGGAACAGATTTCAAGGGATTCTGTTGAAGCCATTTGTAAGTCTGTACATATCACCAACTTAGTGGAAAGTTTGTGTCTATCCACTGATGTTGTATATCATGAAGATCTGGATTTGACGGGTGACAGATGTGACCAGAATGCCAGGGATTGGAGACACACACAAGCGAAAGACCAATTACTTGTGGGGATCATAGACCACTTGCGGAATGGTGAGGTGAGGTGAGGTGAAATTGGGTTTAACGTCGCGTCCAAGATTATTGCACTTATATAGCGACATGCATGCACGTGTATGTGTGTGTGTGGCTGCTTGTACTAGTCCGGACTGATGCCGATTTATAGTGCTAGCTCACTGAGATACCATGCCGCAGTTTAACATGAATACCCCACTCAGACACAGTATACTGACTCCGAGCCGACCAGTCCTTGTTTTAGCCCCTTAATGCCGAGCCCCAGACAGGGTAACAACAAGTACAATCTTTTAACGTCTTTTTGTATGACGCGGCCCGGGATCGAACCCTGGACCTTCCGCTCTCCGGGCGGACGCTCTACCACAAGACCACGGAGGCGGTCACTTGCGGAATGGGACGAGACCAGACAGAACTCAGTTTCTACGGGACCAAGAGATGACTACTCTGCTTAAAAGCTACAAACAGTTCAAGCTCAAAAGAGGAGTTTTATACAGAGTCACCAATGTCAATGGAGCTGATCACGACCAGTTGGTTCTTCCATCTAGATGTCGCACTGCGGCTATGAGGAGTTTACACGACAATGTTGGACATCCTGGCAGAGACAGGACAATGTCACTATTGAGAGAGAGATTTTACTGGCCAGGAATGTCTCGTGATGTTGAAACTCACCTGCATAATTGCGAGAGATGTTTGAAGAGAAAAACACCAACCAACATCAGAGCCCCATTGATAAGTATTGAGACAACAGAACCTTTGGAACTTGTTTGCATGGATTTTCTCACCTTAGAACCATCAAAAGGAGGAGTAGAACATGTTTTGGTTGTGACTGATCACTTTACTCGTTATGCACAAGCATACCCAACCAAGAACATGACTGCTAAGACAACAGCTGAGACTTTCTTTTCGAACTTCATAGTTCATTACGGTCTACCCAAGAGAATTCACTCGGATCAGGGAGCCAACTTCACCAGCAAGATAATGCAAGAGTTATGCCAGTTATTGAACATCGACAAATCCCGCACAACACCTTACCATCCAATGGGCAACGGGATGTGTGAGCGATTTAATCGTACCCTATGCGACATGCTTGGCACTCTTGATCAGGACAGGAAGAAGAATTGGAAGGCTCATGTAGGACCACTCGTCCATGCCTACAACTGTACCCGCCACGAATCAACATCAACAGCTCCATTCTATTTGATGTTCGGGAGACACCCTAGACTACCTGTGGATTTAGCTTTTGGCTTGGACATAGAGAAACAAGGTACCAAGTCCACCACCGAGTACACCAAGTCATTGAAAGATCGCCTCAGACAAGCCTATGAGCTAGCTACTACAGCAGCAATGAAATCACAATCCAAGCAGAAGATTGGCTATGATCACAGAGCCAGAGCAGCCATGTTAGAGCCAGGAGACCGGGTCTTAGTGAAGATCGTTGCCTTTGAAGGTATAGCATAAGCTAGCTGACAGGTGGGAGGAAGATGTTTATGTCGTGCTACGCTGACCCAACCCATCCATACCAGTCTTTGAAGTTGGTAAGGAAAATGGTGAGGGGCGGAAGAGAATTTTGCATCGTAACCTCCTGCTGCCAGTTGGTTCTATGCCTAGCCTTGGTGTGCCAATACCCAAACCAAGACGACAGAGGACACTGCCAGTAGCACCAGTTGCTAGGACAACAGAAAGTAACGACGATGTTTCATCGGATGAGGATACTGTTGTTGAGTATGCCCACCCTCCACAAGCTTCAGTGTCCACTGATATACCAGTGGATGGGCCAACTGAAGAGGAACCATCAGAGACTGTATCTCAAGGAGATGGAACTCCTATTGCAGAGGGGGAGGAAGAGCCAACTGAGGATGCTGTTCAGCATGTTGAGCAGATTCGTGAAGAAGATGGCGCTACTGGGACAGATCATGATGATGACAATGACAATGAAGAAAGAGAGCAACATCCAACTCCAGAGATAACCACTCCTGTTCCACGTCCACGGCAGTCTCCTCGGACCCGGACAAAGCCGAAATGGATGAAGAGTGGAGAGTTTGCTCTCTCTGCAGTTGCAGATCGGGACTGGCGTACGCAAGCCAACTATCTCAGCTCACTTCAAGCTGACGGATTGTTCCGAGAACAGCAGCACCGACTTTCTGATGCCATCTTGGATCTTGTCACTGGAACGGTAAAGTGACGTGGACGTCATTTTTCGATGGAGGGAAGTATGTGGCCGATGTAGTTTTTGTATATATTTGTTTTAATTTCATTTTAGGTTTTTACGTATATTTATCATATATAACTAGTTGTCCGTTTCAGTCAGCTATAACAAAGTGTATCTGACCTGTCTCACCTACTAACTGCCCCATGGCCAGAAGCTTCCTTTGCTGATTGGCCAAGCTAACACCTATTGTTAAACTGCATGCTTTGATTACACTGCATACTGTCTCAGCACATAAACTGACAGAACTGCTCAGACCAGCAAAGTGTAAAGAGACAATATTAATCAGGTGAGTTAAATAGTTATAATCTCTATCTTGTGTTGTATTTAAATAATACAGTATGTTCAAAGTGTTATATGAAGTAAACTAAATGTATGTAATCTAACATAAATGTTGATTTATGTCAAAATATTTAAATCTGCATAGGATAAGCTAAACATCCATACTTTATCACTAAAATGTATTCTATTACTTCAATGAAATATGTGTGAAAGTGTTTTACCTCAAGAGTGTTTTAATAAGCTTTGTAATGTAGAGATTCAGATGTGATACAATGCAAATCATTGTAAAGAAAATGTGTGTATTACTTTGTTCAATATATTAAATGTTAAATAGTGTTTTAGTCTATGTATTGTTTATTCAGATAATCTATGGTGTTGCCATATAGGCAGTTGGGATCCACACCCTTGTATCACCCACAGGGTATGCATTGTGTTATTTATATTTGTCTAAGACTTACAATGTAATCTAATTGTGATGACCACATTTAATGTAAGATCATATCATTAATTTCTGTCTTAAAGTATTGTATATGTTTATGCAGAATGTGTAAGCGTTATGCATTTATATTATGTATATATATTGTGTATATATTATAGTCAAATGAAAGTCAAGGAGTTATCTCCCTTGAATGTCGGTATTGTTGATCATGTACATACTGTATATGTTCTAGTATAATCGTTTAAGGTTCAGTCTATCTTGTGTTTAATGGATGACTAATATATGTAAATACTTACTTGTATTAAGCCTATGCTATGTATCTAGCATTAATGATAATGTTTTACTTAGTATTTATTGTGTTATTATGTGTTTCAGGGTGTATGATATATAGATCCTTGATCACACTCAACGCATCGCAATAAAGACCTCAACCCCGTAGCATGTGTTTGTTCGCTCTAAAAAGACCTTCACTAAACTGCTACACATCCATATGATTACTAATTGAACTGAGTATGACTGAACAGCCGCTGTTTAGGCTGCAGACGAGACGGATATTTTGAAACGAGGAATCTGCATGGTGTGACCTGTCAATTTCAAGATTTCACGGATCCAACGCCAAAAAGTGACAGAACTTAGACATTTCTGGTCCAGAAATAGTAGGTCGTGTATAATTTCCATAATTGTGCGTGTTCTGAAATGAATTTCAGCAAGTTTGATAAGCTGTCACTTCAGTTGGGACATTGTTTTCGTGGACTTTCAATTTCCCACCTGCCAAATTCTAACGGGGGTGGTTGACGGAGATGGCAATGGATATCGATCAGAAAAAGGTTTGTAAACACCATGTTGTCATGAATAAATGTCTTCAAACACATTTTATTATGTTATATTTCACTTTCATTGTCGGTTGTTTCAGTAATGAAATTAACTGTTCGTGGGTTTCAGAAAAAGATACCAAAAAATTGAACAATTATTATTTTCTAAACAAAATTTATTAGATATCACTCTTTCACTTATTTTGAATGTGTGAATCTTTGAATTATACCTCCCCACTCTGAAATGAGAACCGTCCTAACGTGTCCCGGTTGTCACTGTATCTGCACTACACTCTCAGTTATGGCTGCCAAAGAAATTGTTAACAGTGACAGTGCTGTTAAAGAATTGCAGGAAACCAGAAGACAACCCAGTACTGATGCACAGTGTGATGCTGTTCAACATTAACACGTTGACTAACTATCCCTGCTGATGTGATGTTGTTTTTTCAAACAATTTTTATAATGTTATATTTTACTTTCATTGTCGGTTGTTTCAATGAGGAAATAGCTTAAATTGTACCGATTCTGGTCACCATAGAACATTTCCCTAACAGTTTCATAAACATTTCATTTGTAAGCAAAAGATATGCCTTCGTTAAATCTTTTAATGTCATCATCGAAGCAGTCAGGGTTGCGGCCTAGAACGCCCCAAACAGCCGATATCAAACTACCGTATTTCCTCTATTTGACACTATACGCCGTCTATTAATTTCGCGAGAGCCCTTGACTCTGCGTGTATTAGAGACCTGTCTGGTATTTGAGACCCAGCGTGTATTAGAGGAAATATAGATATGTTTTACAGTTCATATATGGGGGTGATCGATCGGCAGCCATTTTCTTTGAATCGATATGTAGGCTATCTATGTATTCATACGCACGTTTTTTTGTGAAAAGGCTTAATATATTTGAAAGGGGTTTCTGTAGCAAAAAGGAAACCTCTTTTTAACCAATCAGAATCAAGCATTCATCAATGTCATGGTAGAATCAGTTATGGCCTGATGAGACTCATACGGTGTACGAGTTGAAAGCGCTAGCCTATTAAAACTGTGTTCAATCTTACTCCACTTATTTAATTATTACTATATTGTGCCTGAGAGTTAGAACTTTACTGTGCTTTTTTATACATGAACGCTCTCATGGATGGAGTAGAATTGAGAAGTCGGACTAAAAAGTCCGACTATGACGGACTCGTTAACCCTCTTGGTGCCACGGGACCATATATGGTCCCTCACTTTTCACACCCGCATAGTGCCAGGGGACCATATATGGTCCCGAGAAAATGCCCTTTTTAAACTGTGAATTTTGATATTTAACACTGAGTGCGCAAAGTCAAAACTATAACCATCATCACCCCAATCATCTTAGCTTTAACATAGTGTAACTCATACTTTATACAATGCTACGGATTGCGAAATATGGCGAGATTAGTAAAGTGGCTACCGCTCTTCTCGGCCTTTTTCTGCCATGTTTGAACACCAAGCGAATGACGGCGAATTTTGATTATGCACCCTTGTCACATACACGTAAATAGTTTCAGACAAAATCCTTGTTCATAAGAAAAAATATGACCTGTGTGGTCAGAAAGACATATTTTTCCCAACTGTATACTTATTCACGTTAATACAATTCTGTTCACTCCTTTACGAACAAGTTTGTTTACACGTTTTGTATATTTTTATCGACTATCGGTAATGGCGGAATGGTCGGTACACATGAGAAAACGACAGTGTATATTTGATAATATTTCCATTACATTTATGACGTACATTGAATGAATTTATAACCATCATCACCCTAATCATCTCAACGTTAATATCGTGTAACTCATATTTTATGCAGTGCTACGGATTGCGAAATATGGCGAGATTAGTAATGTGGTTACCCCTCTTCTTTATCTTTTTCTGCCATGTTGAACTTCATGCGAATGAAGGCATTTTTTTATTATGCACCCATGTCACATACACGTAACTATTATTATATCAGACAGCCAATTTGAAAAAGAAATCTGATCGGACTGGTCAGAAAGATTTACTAGTCCCCACTGTACAGTTATTGGCCCAAGAGTACTAACGTTTAGTCGGCCACGGAAGTTTTTTGTTCAAGTATTGCATATGTTTATCGATTGTGTGTCATGGCGATTTAGCACGGCGCTGCATACCAACCGACAGTGCAGATTGTCTTTTTGTTTATGATGCTGATTTACAGAAAATATTCAAATCAAAGATATGGAAAGATTGCTATAATCGTTAATATTAAGTTGGTATAGTGTATATTTATGGGCAGGAGGTTCATGATCAAAACCTATAAACATTTAATGGCCGAGCCCGAAGTGATCGACAGGGCACGTTCGCCTCATATCTGTGCCGCGATTTCTTGTTTACCGGTTGTCCTACATACTCGCCCGTTCAGACAAGTAACTGCTACTTTTTTAATATGAAATGACTAAGAGTCATGTGTGATTGCTCATACTACCTGACCGTGTGAGTGACTTGCCCTAACTGTTTCACATTTTGTCGCAAATGGAGATTTCAAAAGTGTGGCCACGACATCTAACGTGAGTCGACGCCATATTGTAAACAAATTGTGTCAAGGTCGGTTCCACATGTGGTAGCTCGGGCCCCGTTTCTGTCGATGGTACACGCGATACAAACATAATGCAACTACTGAAAACATCAACATAACTTCTACAATGCTGACATCAATACCTTTTTGTATTTGGATTAACCGCTTATGGATACGCTGTGCTGTTAAGTTCGATTTGGATTTGTTTTTCCTTTCATTGAAACTGCGATAATGGCGCTGTGATTGGTTTGCTGAAATAGTATTTTCCATGAGTCTAATGTACATGGTACATGCTGTGATTGTAGAAGATAATTGATAACAATTGTGTATGCATATATATTATCAAATACACATTACTAATCTCTTCAGAAAATGGAATATATTATAGCTCGTTTTCAAACATTCTGCCATGGATATTAGATCAAAAATTAATATTAGATTTACAAATTATTTATGTACACTGTACTCTCGATTAACGTATGATACTCTATTGCAAGTCTTCAACTCTTATTTGATATGTCATCTGAAATGTCAGCTATTAGTAAAATGAATTTTATTTCGTTACAATCTGAAAGAAATCCAAGGGAAGATCACTGTGCTTTCTGGAAAAGTTGAAACAACAAACGAACTGTTGAAAGATTTATTGACGGTTGCCAAGGTAACACAGATGAAACAAAACATCACAAGTGCGCTAATCACAGATTTAGCAGTGACAATGAAGGGTGAACAAGTAGGCACCCGTATGGAAACGCCGAATTCACGGGATTCAGTTGGACATCCAGACAATAAAGGTGAGTCCATTCAACATCCGTACATTGCAGAAATACAGAATCTTACGTAGAAAGAGAAGCATATAGACAGAGGAAGTTAATGGAACACCTAATGAAATCTAACTGTAATGCACGGAGTAAAGCTTTTTGGAACTATCTAAATGTGACAAACCACTGCATCATTTATGAAACGTGGTTGAATGAAGAACACATTATGCTGCCTCTTAAATATCGCATTCGACCAATAGAAGGCGAGAGTGATGAAGCAAAAGATATTCGTATCAAGCTAGCGGTACAGAGATTTCGAAGTAACATTCAGCTGATGCAAATAAACGCGGATAATTATCGCCGTAAGTTTGATGACGCAGATGAACATATGCGGGAATTGCTACATAGAAGAAATTCAGGGCATGTACTTGATAAACTTCTTAAAATCTGGAAAGATGAGTGCAACAAAGATGAAGAAAACGCATTTGAAAAGTGGCGACAAAAAGAAAACTGGTTACTGAGATATCAAGAAAGGCCAACAAATCCTCTCGCTTCGACCGTAAATAACGAACTGCGCATGCGTGGAACGTTTTTCATTCCACAACTTCCGTAAACACGTAAAAACGTTCCTTCCGAAGTGGGGACCCAAATACTGCAGTCTACCCCAAGAAAGATATGGGAACAGTTTTTTCAAAAATAAGAAGCGAACAGATCACACCCCTCATGCATCTGTTAATAAACCCGTCGTGATGAGGAATCAAGGATCCCAGATTGTGTTCAATCTTACTCCACTTATTTAATTTTATATATGTATATCATATAATGGGTAGGTTTCTCGGCAGGATAAAGCCAACGGATAAAAACGATATCCGTTGGGGTCATATGCGGATAGAGATGCAAATATCAAAGGTCAAGTAGGACTACTTTCACTGTTTATAAACAAACATGGCGTCGCCCTCGTCATTCGGCGATCGCGTCAGAAGTAACCATCAGGAATCTGGATAAACTACAGGGATAATTGCTATCATTATCAAAAGAACAGTCTAATATACTGAAAATCAGTGTCTAACTGGGACGTAGCTAAGGCATTTTATAAGTTTTGGTAACTTTGGAGATATAAATTTCGAAACAATTTTGCGAGGGCACGAGGCCCAGCCAAACGGGATCAGTAGCCATATCTGTGCTTGTAGACCTCTGCGGCTTGAAACCTTCTCCACAAATCAAAATAGTTGGAATTGGCCGAAATATGTTTGAATTGTTACCTTGTTTCGTTTTGTCGCCGTGTGTACATCTGACTACACTTCTTAACGTTATGACAGGACAGACCGACTGTCAACAACGTCTGACCGTGGCCGTGACGTCTCACAGACTAGGGTTAGAGTAGCTCCCCTTTGACAAAGGGCAGTTACTCTAGCGGACAGACCGATGGATTGCCGCGAAAGGCAAGTAAAAACAACTGTTGTTTTGCGTATATGTTGCTTCGCCACTGTATAAGAAACAGATTTCAGTTGGAACTATATTGGCTACTGTCCCTGTCCGACTGACACGTCACTTACCCTGTGACGTAATAAATATTAATGCGCGCACATCAGGAAAACTCGCAATGTTTCGGTAATGTTTGTGAGAGAGGGAGAGCGATTTTATAGCACAGAATTAAAGAATGACATTATATGATAAAGAGGTTATCACGCTTGTATGTTTGGGGATGGTAAATCACAAATTCGGAAGATATTCATTGATACAAGTATCTAAAACTCGAATTTGTTATATCAAAATCTCACTTGTTTGTACATGCAAAAAGAAAATAAGTAAAACATATTGCGGTATGTCACGTTCATCACACTTTCGATGCAACATGACGTGACTGATTCATAAATAGAAATCTTAAACTTAGAGTATCCGTATCGTGAATATCACATATTATGAAGGGGAATTATGACATGCGGGCTTTTGGCGATATGGAAACAGACGGGGGTAATATCAGCTTAAGGATATAGTGCCATTTTTACAATAATCGGTGTTTAATTCGTAATTTCTCTCAATGATGAAACCTTTAGAACCGCGAATGAGTGAACAGCCCTATTTACCATGTAGTGCCTCATGTCTTTCGACCAAGTTTGTCAACAAAATCGCCCACATCGACATAATCAATCCCTATCTAGACGTGTTTGGAACGACAGCCAGTTATCTGTTGACAAACAGGCAGAACATCGATGTAAGGAGATTACAAGGAGTTCCAGCTCACTGGCGGGCAAACTAAATGTATCTAGATTGTGTAGAGCAATTGTGTCTGAAAATGTGTGTTCCTACGTATTTCTAATTGTTCACAATGTTTTCATATCAAGCAGATATCGCCTACAAAGGGACGTTATCGAACCTTGTCATTCCGCGAGTGTGGTCTTTGTTTGTTTGTTTGTTTGTTTGTTGTTTAATAATATTCAATATTCCAGCTGTATGACGGCGGTCTGTAAATAGTCGAATCTGGACCAGACAATCCGGTGATTGATGTCAAGAGCACCGATCAACGCATTTGGGACAAGATGACATGCGTCAACAAAGTCAGCGAGCCTCTTACGACAAACATAGTCGCCTTTTACGGCAAGCATGGGTAGCTGAAGACTCATTCTGCCCCGGATCTTCACGGCGTATACTACGACAAAGTTATAGCTGAACAAGGTTTGAAGGACTAAAGTACAACTGTACCACTGTAGCACGCCGGTGTCTGTGGGGCTTGACGTCGCCTTGAACAATGTTTCAGTTATATGACGGCTTGTCAGCTTGATGTGAGAGGGAAGCCCGAGGGAGTTATTCTGTACCATCTGGTGTAGTCCAGATGCATGGGTTTCGTGGTGGCAAACCGAGGATCATAATCGGAGCGAATTTTGGATTCGAACTCGTGTTCTGCGTTTCCTGTCACAAGTAGGGCACGCAACGCTGCACAGAAAATTGGATGCGAGCACTCATCAGGGTACCGTCCTGACGTCGCTAGTGGATGTCCTGGGCGCCAGGTTGGTTGAAGGCAAGGTCGGCATACTGTGTAGGATCGTCGTCGTCGTCTTTAGTCTCATGTATGTCGACGGCGCTGTCAGGCGGGTCTTCAACATCCACGCTGACGTAGAGCAGACCGTCTTCATCCACACCTGTCTTCCGACCCTTCAACATTGAGGAAATACAGCATTTGTTTCTCATATGTTAACATAAGTAAATATATACACATTTAGTCAACTCGTAAGTTGCATATACATAACATAGTTAAACATATCTCTCTCTCCATATATATTCAACTCAACCCTTAAATAGTATATACAATAAAAGATATTCTATTAACATAAATATATCATAGTATTTGCCTGCGGGATATTCTCGTTAAAATAACCCTACACACACACACACACACACACACACACACCTGCATGCACGTCGCTATATTGTTTGTTGGTCGTTTAACGCTTTCCAAAACAATAGTATAGCCTTACAGCGGCTCTGAAGTAAGCGCAAGCGTATCCTTCAGTAACACTAACAGGTTGTAGCACTGTTAACTCGTCACGCCTGAGACCAAAGATCGATAACGGGCAAGTCTATACTGTGTGTCTAACGCGTGATATATAGATGAGAAAAGCGGCGTCTCGCTCAGTTTCACCCACCCAAACACCCATTCACTCACTCACTCACTCACTTAATTTACAATTACCTACCTGTTTGTAAGTCGGGTCTTCCTTTAGATTTGAACCTCCGTGATTTTTTTGACCTGAAAGAAAATTGTAAACGTATGTCAAAAGAACAACTCACAGACGCGGAAATGGCAATAAGATTCCCGTCTGCGTCTTCCTAACCAGTGACAGACAAGAAGCTTGGTGAATTACTTACGTGGTATATTTACTTGGACATACAGATTTCCGTCTGTCTCTTCCTAACCAGTGACAGACAAGAAGCGTGGTGAATTACTTACGTGGTATATTTACTTGGACATACAGATTCCCGTCCGCGTCTTCCTAACCAGTGACAGACAAGAAGCGTGGTGAATTACTTACGTGGTATATTTACTTGGACATACAGATTCCCGTCCGCGTCTTCCTAACCAGTGACAGACAAGAAGCGTGGTGAATTACTTACGTGGTATATTTACTTGGACATACAGATTCCCGTTCGTGTCATCTTCGGCAGTGCTGTTCATAATATCCATGTCTAAATCTAAAAAAACCAAGAGTGAGTGAGTGAATTAGTTTAACGCCGTTCAGAATAGTATATCAGTTGTCTCAAGGCGTTCCTGTGTCATTTGAGAGGAGCGCAAAGCGGCGCAAATGATGAAAGTTTACTGCCTTCCTGAAACCCGCGAGCTCTGTCATATTGCGAGCTAGTGTGGGGTCTGAAACAACTCTGTCATGGTGCGAGCTAACAAGGGTGGGTTCTGAAACAACTCTGTCATGGTGCGAGCTATCTAGGGTGGGGTCTAGAACAACTCTGTCATGGTGCTAGCTAACAAGGATGGGTTCTGAAACAACTCTGTCATGGTGCGAGCTATCTAGGGTGGGGTCTAGAACAACTCTGTCATGGTGCGAGCTAACTAGGGTGGGGTCTAGAACAACTCTGTCATGGTGCGAGCTATCTAGGGTGGGGTCTAGAACAACTCTGTCATGGTGCGAGCTATCTAGGGTGGGGCCTAAAACAACTCTGTCATGGTGCGAGCTAAATAGGCTGGTGTCTAAAACAACTCTGTCATGGTGCGAGCTATCTAGGGTGAGGTCTGAAACAACTCTGTCATGGTGCGAGCTAACTAGGGTGGGGTCTAAAACAACTCTGTCATGGTGTGAGCTAACTAGGGTGGGGTCTAGAACAACTCTGTCATGGTGCTAGCTAACTAGGGTGGGGTCTGAAACAACTCAGTCATGGTGCGAGCTAACAAGGGAGGGGTCTGAAACAACTCTGTCATGGTGCTAGCTAACTAGGGAGGGGTCTGAAACAACTCTGTCATGGTGCGAGCTAACTAGGGTGAGGTCTGAAACAACTCTGTCATGGTGCAAGCTAACTAGGGTGAGGTCTGAAACAACTCTGTCATGGTGCGAGCTAACTAGGGTGGGGTATGAAACAACTCTGTCATGGTGCGAGCTAACTAGGGTGGGGTCTGAAACAACTCTGTCATGGTGCTAGCTAACAAGGGAGGGGTCTGAAACAACTCTGTCATGGTGCGAGCTAACTAGGGAGGGGTCTGAAACATCTCTGTCATGGTGCGAGCTAACTAGGGTGAGGTCTGAAACAACTCTGTCATGGTGCGAGCTAACTAGGGTGAGGTCTGAAACAACTCTGTCATGGTGCGAGCTAACTAGGGTGGGGTATGAAACAACTCTGTCATGGTGCTAGCTAACAAGGCTGGGGTCTAGAACAACTCTGTCATGGTGCTAGCTAACAAGGGAGGGGTCTGAAACAACTCTGTCATGGCGCGAGCTAACTAGGGTGGGGTCTAGAAGAACTCTGTCATGGTGCGATCTAACTAGGGTGGGGTGTAGAACAACTCTGTCATGGTGTGAGCTAACTAGGTCGGGGTCTAGAACAACGCTGTCATGGTGCGAGCTGACTAGGCTGGGGTCTGAAACAACGCTGTCATGGTATGAGCTAACGAGGCTGGGGTCTGAAACAACTCTGTCATGGTGCTAGCTAACTAGGGTGGGGTCTAGAACAACTCTGTCATGGTGCGAGCTAACTAGGGTGGGGTCTGAAACAACTCTGTCATGGTGCGAGCTAACTAGGCTGGGGTCTGAAACAACTCTGTCATGGTGCGAGCTAACTAGGGTGGGGTCTGAAACAACTCTGTCATGGTGATTGCTAACTAGGCTGGGGTCTGAAACAACTCTGTCATGGTGCTAGCTAACTAGGCTGGGGTCTAGAACAACTCTGTCATGGTGCGAGCTAACTAGGTCGGGGTCTGAAACAACTCTGTCGTGGTGTGAGCTAACGAGGCTGGGGTCTAAAACAACTCTGTCGTGGTGTGAGCTAACGAGGCTGGGGTCTAAAAGAACTCTGTCATGGTGCGAGCTAACTGGGTCGGGGTCTGAAACAACTCTGTCATGGTGCTAGCTAACTAGGCTGGGGTCTGAAACAACTCTGTCATTGTGCGAGCTAACTAGGCTGGGGTCTGAAACAACTCTGTCATGGTGCGAGCTAACTAGGCTGGGGTCTGAAACAACTCTGTCATGGTGCGAGCTAACTAGGGTGGGGTCTGAAACAACTCTTCATGGTGCGAGTTAACTAGGGAGGGGTCTGAAACAACTCTGTCATGGTGCGAGCTAACTAGGGTGATGTCTAAAACAACTCTGTCATGGTGCGATCTAACTAGGCTGGGGTCTAAAACAACTCTGTCATGGTGCGAGCTAACTAGGGTGGGGTCTGAAACAACTCTGTCATGGTGCGAGCTAACTAGGGTGGGGTCTGAAACAACTCTGTCATGGTGCGATCTAACTAGGGTGGGGTCTGAAACAACTCTTCATGGTGCGAGTTAACTAGGGAGGGGTCTGAAACAACTCTGTCATGGTGCGAGCTAACTAGGGTGATGTCTAAAACAACTCTGTCATGGTGCGATCTAACTAGGCTGGGGTCTAAAACAACTCTGTCATGGTGCGAGCTAACTAGGGTGGGGTCTGAAACAACTCTGTCATGGTGCGAGCTAAATAGGCTGGGGTCTAAAACAACTCTGTCATGGTGTGAGCTAACTAGGGTGGGGTGTAGAACAACTCTGTCATGGTGCTAGCTAACTAGGGTGGGGTCTGAAACAACTCAGTCATGGTGTGAGCTAACTAGGGTGGGGTCTAGAACAACTCTGTCATGGTGCTAGCTAACAAGGGAGGGGTCTGAAACAACTCTGTCATGGTGCTAGCTAACTAGGGAAGGGTCTGAAACAACTCTGTCATGGTGCGAGCTAACAAGGCTGGGGTCTAGAACAACTCTGTCATGGTGCTAGCTAACTAGGCTGGGGTCTAGAACAACTCTGTCATGGTGCGAGCTAACAAGGCTGGGGTCTAGAACAACTCTGTCATGGTGCTAGCTAACAAGGGAGGGGTCTGAAACAACTCTGTCATGGCGCGAGCTAACTAGGGTGGGGTCTAGAAGAACTCTGTCATGGTGCGATCTAACTAGGGTGGGGTGTAGAACAACTCTGTCATGGTGTGAGCTCACTAGGTCGGGGTCTAGAACAACGCTGTCATGGTGCGAGCTAACTAGGCTGGGGTCTGAAACAACGCTGTCATGGTATGAGCTAACGAGGCTGGGGTCTGAAACAACTCTGTCATGGTGCTGGCTAACTAGGGTGGGGTCTAGAACAACTCTGTCATGGTGCGAGCTAACTAGGGTGGGGTCTGAAACAACTCTGTCATGGTGCGAGCTAACTAGGCTGGGGTCTGAAACAACTCTGTCATGGTGATTGCTAACTAGGCTGGGGTCTGAAACAACTCTGTCATGGTGCTAGCTAACTAGGCTGGGGTCTAGAACAACTCTGTCATGGTGCGAGCTAACTAGGTCGGGGTCTGAAACAACTCTGTCGTGGTGTGAGCTAACGAGGCTGGGGTCTAAAACAACTCTGTCGTGGTGTGAGCTAACGAGGCTGGGGTCTAAAAGAACTCTGTCATGGTGCGAGCTAACTAGGTCGGGGTCTGAAACAACTCTGTCATGGTGCTAGCTAACTAGGCTGGGGTCTGAAACAACTCTTTCATTGTGCGAGCTAACTAGGTCGGGGTCTGAAACAACTCTGTCATGGTGCGAGCTAACTAGGCTGGGGTCTGAAACAACTTTGTCACGGTGCTAGCTAACTAGGGTGGGGTCTAGAACAACTCTGTCATGGTGCGAGCTAACTAGGGTGGGGTCTGAAACAACTCTGTCATGGTGCGATCTAACTAGGGTGGGGTCTGAAACAACTCTTCATGGTGCGAGTTAACTAGGGAGGGGTCTGAAACAACTCTGTCATGGTGCGAGCTAACTAGGGTGATGTCTAAAACAACTCTGTCATGGTGCGATCTAACTAGGCTGGGGTCTAAAACAACTCTGTCATGGTGCGAGCTAACTAGGGAGGGGTCTGAAACAACTCTGTCATGGTGCTAGCTAACTAGGGAGGGGTCTGAAACAACTCTGTCATGGTGCGAGCTAACTAGGCTGGGGTCTGAAACAACTCTGTCATGGTGCTAGCTAACTAGGCTGGGGTCTAACACAACTCTGTCATGGTGCTAGCTAACTAGGCTGGGGTCTAGAACAACTCTGTCATGGTGCGATCTAACTAGGTCGGGGTCTGAAACAACTCTGTCATGGTGCTAGCTAACTAGGCTGGGGTCTGAAACAACTCTGTCATGGTGCGAGCTAACTAGGCTGGGGTCTAGAACAACTCTGTCATGGTGCGAGCTAACTAGGCTGGGGTCTAGAACAACTCTGTCATGGTGCGAGCTAACTAGGTCGGGGTCTGAAACAACTCTGTCATGGTGCTCCATGGTGTCAGGTGAGTGGAAGGTCGATGATTCGATACCCTGGCCGCGTCATACCTACAAACGTCAAAGATGGTACATAGAGGTTATCACGCGAGTGTGTTTGGTGATGGCATATATCCTGCATTAGGAATAAACATTGTATTTAGCGAGCCTTGGCGAACTAAATACATAGTGTTTATTCCTAATACAGGATATTTACCATCCCAAACACACAAGCGTGATAACCTCTTCATCATAAGTGTCATTCTTTAATTTTGTGCCTCAAAATCGCTCTCCCTCTCTCACAAACATTACCAAAACATTGCGAGTTTTCCTGGAATGCGCGCATTAATATTTATTACATCACAGGGTAAGTGATGTGTCAGTCGGACAGTGGCAGTACCCAATATAGTTCCAACAGAAATCTCTTCCTTATAGTATATTACAGTGGCGAAGCATCATACACGCAAAACAACAATTGTTTTTAATTTCCTATCGCGGCAATCCATCGGTCGGTCCGCTAGAGTAACTGCCCTTTGTCAAAGGGAAGCGACTCTGACCCTATAGTCTATGAGACGTCACGGCCACGGTCAGACGTTGTTGACAGTCGGTCTGTCCTGTCATAACATTAAGAAGTGTAGTCAGATGTACACACAGCGACAAAACGAAACACGGTAACAATTTAAACATATTTCGGCCTAATCCAACTATTTTAATTTGTGGAGAAAGGTTCAAGCCGCAGAGGTCTACAAGCACAGATATGGCTACTGATCCCGCTTGGCTAGGCCTCGTGCCCTCGCAAAATTGTGTCGAAATTTAGCCTATATCACCAAAGTTGCCCAAACTTATAAAATGTCTCAGCTACGTCACAGTAAGACACTGATTTTCAGTATATTAGACTGTTCTTTTGATAATGAAAGCAATTATCTCTGTAGTTTATCCAGATTCCTGATGGTTAATTCTGACTCGATCGCTGATACTCTCCTACCCAGAGTTCCATGCGGCCGGCAGCCAGCTAGCATAGTACCCCTGCCACAGGCCAGCGCCATGTAACGATTCGTCACATCTTTCACAGTCCATTCAAGATATTGCATATGCTTTTCATCCGTTTCATGTTTGACAAGTCTACACATTTTCATAAACAAATGTCAAAGAATGGTTAACCTTCTTTGAGAAAGTATGCAAATACGTAAAAATCTACTTGTTTTTGCGTAGTTATCCTATGTTTACATTGGTTGTACGGCTCCACGTGCTGTCATCGAAGCCCAACGGAGAGCTAGCGACGCGGTCACTTTGATGCATAAATATATATATTGTCATGCAACTCACTGTCGCAGTTGTAGTAGCATATCTATATAGTTATGCAAAACAATATGTAAAGCGCCCCCAAATACTTGCATTAGTCCGTTCTATACTGATTTCTGAAAAAGCGCGTTTGTTTACAAACAAGAGAAAAGTCCGGTCACATGATATACAAATTAGCCTGTGGCAGTGGTGTGGATCGCTGAATGACGAGGGCGACGCCATGTTTGTTTATAAACAGTGAAAGTAGTCCCTACTTGACCTTTGATATTTGCATCTCTATCCGCATCTGACCCCAACGGATATCGTTTTGAACTGTTGGCTTTATCCTGCCGAGAAACCTACCCATTATATGATAAATTTGTTTATCAATCTAGATAGTAATTATAAAAAAAACATTTTTAAAAAACCCCATTACAAATGACATGACGACATGACATATTGTCATAATATTATCAATTTGTTTGCTATTTGACATTTTTCAGCATTATACAATCAAGGATGTCGTTTGTCACAAACATGTCATAAACATGTCACAAACAAACTTTTCATGTTTAAAGACGTCATCAGGACAGTGACATTATGTAAGCTCTTCACAGCGGAGTTCATTATTACCCTGCCTGACAATCGGCATTATTAGAATTAAAGGATGGACCGGATTGCCGAATAAGTGCAGTAATCTAGGACGCGACTTTAAACCCCATTTCACCCCACCTCACCCCCTGAACCCCACCTCACCTCCTGAACTCCACCTCACCCCCTGAACCCCACCTCACCCCCTGAACCCCTTTGGTGCAGTACTCGGATGCGAAGCCTCCACTTGACGACATTGTTAAGCTAATTGGTTTCATTTATTGATGAATAGTTGACTATATCCTGCCGGGCCAACGGAAGTATACGCTTGAAGTAGGACCCAAAAGTTACAAACGTTAGCGAAACGTTACAAATCCGAAAACAGTTGCCGAAATACTGTAAACTTGAAGTCAAAAACACAACAATACCCTTATCAAATACTAGTACATCACCATCGAATAACCATTTCGTGTTTGTTTCATTTCAGCCGCGATCAATATAGAAGTCACCATGGGTGACATGGTTTAAATTTTGATCTTTTTTAGATATTTCTTTTCATTTTTTTTTCCTTAGTATATTTTCATGAAAACAACATGTTGAATTTTGTAAATACCTTTGACCGAGACTGGCGCGGAGAATTTCTAGGTTTCCCGAATTTAAATGGGACGTACTTGTTCTTGTCGTCCATTCAATAGAAACTGTACAATGGCAACTTTGTCAAGCAATAAACCACGTGTTTCCCTCTCTTATAAATCCCCATGTACCCCGAGTGATCCTGCTACAATGAATGTATCTAACCGACATGTTTTAATATGTAAATGAACAAAACCAAATTCAGCTGTTTGATTGAGCGGCGGTTAACTTGTGCTATATCACGTGACAATCATTGAAGCAGGAAGAAACGTGCGGCTTTTTGCTTCAGAGCGGGGTGTGAGGGATTTTTTCTCCCGCCAAGAAATCCACGTGCAGCGTGTTTTCTTCGTGTTGGGGTATAAGGGATTTATTCTCCCGCTGAGAAATGTATTACCCTCCTAGGCGGGATACATATTATTTTATCAAGATCACGCGAACCAATCAGATCTCATCATTCTGACATGCCACTTAAGATAGAAAAGAATGGAAATAAACTGGGCGGCAAAAGAAAGTATAGGTCGATTTCCATGATCGATAAAAAAAAATAACAAGAAGAGGTTTTGTTGTGAATTATAATATCATCTAGGGAGGGGTAACAAATGATTGATCAACCACAGTTTGAATGAAGTTGTGCAATCACTGGTAATGTAAGCTCAAGGTTAACAATGATAGGGTAAGAAATTTCATTTTCAAAATTTGTCTGAAATGTCACCCAAAAAATGTCAGACACACTACAAGTTCATTGTCGACACAGTTGCCTTCAGTAGCGTGTATGACCTCCAGGTGCCTCAATGCATGCTGTGTGTGGACTGGGATACGTTGCCAGGGCCTGCTGCAATTCTTGTGTGTTGACGGGAGGCTGATGGCGTACTCTAATCTGTCTGTCAAGATGGTCCCACAGATGTTCAATAGAATTCATATCGGGTGAGTGGGCAGGCCAGGGCAAAACGTCAACGTTCTGCTGGTTTAGAAAGTTCCGAGTCAGTCTTGCAGGATTGGGCCTGGCATTGTCGTGTTGAAACAATGTCCCCTGCTGTTGGTTTTGTAAGAACGGAAGCACAACTGGCTGCAACACGTGGTCTCTTTACTGCGCAGCGTTCTGGTTTTCCTGTATAGTCACCAAATCAGTTTTCTGACAAATACCGCCCCACACCTTGCCACCTACCCGCCGAATGGATGGACCTCTCGAATACACGCCGGAGACAAACGTTCCCCTCTGCGTCGATAAACTCGTTTTCTGCCGTCATTTCGAAACAAGTTAAACTGCTTTCATCAGTAAACAGCACTCGACGCCAATTTCTCACTTGCCAGCGTAGAACTTGCCTCGCCCATCGCAGTCTCAGGCGTCGATGTTGAGCAGTCAGTAACATTCCTCGGAAAGGACGATACGCTCGGCTTCCAGCAGCACGAATCCGTCGTAGTACTGTACGTTGGCTAATGGGATCTCCCAACGCTGTTGCTGCCGTCGCCGTCACGAATTTGTTTCGCAGAGGTGAATGAGCCGTATCTGACCGCCTTCCAGTGGTGTTGTCACTCGGGGTCATCCGGTTCTAGGCCTGTCCTGTGTCCTCCCTGTCTGCCTGTACCGTTGAATCAGCCTGGCTACTGTCAATGGTGTACAACCAAACCTCCCGGCAATTTGGACCTGTGTTGCCCCCATTTGGGCCATACCGACGGCTCTCTCTCTCTCTCTGCTCCTGTGGCAGTCGTGGCATTTCTTATGTGTGCTTTCATAACGTGTGGATATACCCTGCAGACGAACGCATTTATACATTTTACATGCACGTGCGGTTTATGCCATAGGCGGGAAAACATTTTTTTTGTCACCGCACGAGCGCCGTCAAAGGTGGCGCGTTCGGGTGAGGTGTTTTGGGGTACCTGTTCCTGGGCAGTCATATTCCCAATACCCACTTTCCACTAGTTATCGCTGTTTTTAGGAAAATTACAAATTGCCAACCTATACTTTCTTTTGCCGCTTAGTTAAATTGTGGTCTGAGGCGAGTTATATAGATGAAGGGTAATTATCACAACAAAATGGAAAGGTCATACTTTGAGTGCACAAGTACTTACTATTGTCGTCTTCCTTCCTCATCTTTCGGTTGATCAAGACCACGGAAACAGCAACAATCACCAGAATGGCAATCCCGCCGAGAACAATCCCGGCCACCAAACCCCCACTAACGGGATCTGCAACAATCACCAGAATGGCAATCCCGCCGATAACAAGCCCGGCCACCAAACCCCCTCTAACGGGATCTGCAACAATCACCAGAATGGCAATCCCGCCGAGAACAAGCCCGGTCACCAAACCCCCTCTAACGGGATCTGCAACAATCACCAGAATGGCAATCCCGCCGAGAACAATCCCGCCACCAAACCCCCACTAACGGGATCTGCAACAATCACCAGAATGGCGATCCCGCCGATAACAAGCCCGGCCACCAAACCCCCTCTAACGGGATCTGCAACAATCACCAGAATGGCAATCCCGCCGAGAACAAGCCCGGTCACCAAACCCCCTCTAACGGGATCTGCAACAATCACCAGAATGGCAATCCCGCCGAGAACAATCCCGCCACCAAACCCCCACTAACGGGATCTGCAACAATCACCAGAATGGCAATCCCGCCGATAACAAGCCCGGCCACCAAACCCCCTCTAACGGGATCTGCAACAATCACCAGAATGGCAATCCCGCCGAGAACAAGCCCGGTCACCAAACCCCCTCTAACGGGATCTGCAACAATCACCAGAATGGCAATCCCGCCGAGAACAAGCCCGGTCACCAAACCCCCACTAACGGGATCTGCAACAATCACCAGAATGGCAATCCCGCCGATAACAAGCCCGGTCACCAAACCCCCACTAACGGGATCTGCAACAATCACCAGAATGGCAATCCCGCCGATAACAAGCCCGGTCACCAAACCCCAACTAACGGGATCTGCAACAATCACCAGAATGGCAATCCCGCCGAGAACAAGCCCGGTCACCAAACCCCCACTAACGGGATCTGCAACAATCACCAGAATGGCAATCCCGCCGATAACAAGCCCGGTCACCAAACCCCCACTAACGGGATCTGCAACAATCACCAGAATGGCAATCCCGCCGAGAACAAGCCCGGTCACCAAACCCCCACTAACGGGATCTGCAACAATCACCAGAATGGCAATCCCGCCGATAACAAGCCCGGTCACCAAACCCCCTCTAACGGGATCTGCAACAATCACCAGAATGGCGATCCCGCCGATAACAAGCCCGGCCACCAAACCCCCACTAACGGGATCTGCAACAATCACCAGAATGGCAATCCCGCCGATAACAAGCCCGGCCACCAAACCCCCACTAACGGGATCTGCAACAATCACCAGAATGGCAATCCCGCCGATAACAAGCCCGGCCACCAAACCCCCACTAACGGGATCTGCAACAATCACCAGAATGGCAATCCCGCCGATAACAATCCCGGCCACCAAACCCCCTCTAACGGGATCTGCAACAATCACCAGAATGGCAATCCCGCCGAGAACAAGCCCGGTCACCAAACCCCCACTAACGGGATCTGCAACAATCACCAGAATGGCGATCCCGCCGATAACAAGCCCGGCCACCAAACCCCCTCTAACGGGATCGCAACAATCACCAGAATGGCAATCCCGCCGAGAACAAGCCCGGCCACCAAACCCCCTCTAACGGGATCTGCAACAATTACCAGAATGGCAATCCCGCCGAGAACAATCCCGGCCACCAAACCCCCACTAACGGGATCTGCAACAATCACCAGAATGGCGATCCCGCCGATAACAAGCCCGGTCACCAAACCCCCACTAACGGGATCTGCAACAATCACCAGAATGGCAATCCCGCCGAGAACAATCCCGGCCACCAAACCCCCACTAACGGGATCTGCAACAATCACCAGAATGGCGATCCCGCCGAGAACAAGCCCGGTCACCAAACCCCCTCTAACGGGATCTGCAACAATCACCAGAATGGCAATCCCGCCGATAACAAGCCCGGCCACCAAACCCCCACTAACGGGATCTGCAACAATCACCAGAATTGCAATCCCGCCGATAACAAGCCCGGTCACCAAACCCCCTCTAACGGGATCTGCAACAATCACCAGAATGGCAATCCCGCCGATAACAAGCCCGGTCACCAAACCCCCACTAACGGGATCTGCAACAATCACCAGAATGGCAATCCCGCCGATAACAAGCCCGGCCACCAAACCCCCACTAACGGGATCTGCAACAATCACCAGAATGGCAATCCCGCCGATAACAAGCCCGGTCACCAAACCCCCTCTAACGGGATCTGCAACAATCACCAGAATGGCAATCCCGCCGATAACAAGCCCGGTCACCAAACCCCCTCTAACGGGATCTGCAACAATCACCAGAATGGCAATCCCGCCGATAACAAGCCCGGCCACCAAACCCCCACTAACGGGATCTGCAACAATCACCAGAATGGCAATCCCGCCGATAACAAGCCCGGTCACCAAACCCCCTCTAACGGGATCTGCAACAATCACCAGAATGGCAATCCCGCCGATAACAAGCCCGGTCACCATACCCCCTCTAACGGGATCTGCAACAATCACCAGAATGGCAATCCCGCCGATAACAAGCCCGGTCACCAAACCCCCTCTAACGGGATCTGCAACAATCACCAGAATGGCAATCCCGCCGATAACAAGCCCGGTCACCATACCCCCTCTAACGGGATCTGCAACAGGCACAAACAGTTCGCTTAATCTTTTTTCACTGATTGAATATGGTTTTACGACGACTTTACCACTATTCCGGCGGTACAATGACGGCGCACTTTAGACATGGACTTCACCATTGTGCTCATGTTGGGATTCGAACCCGAGTTTTTGGCGTAACGAGCGAACACTGTAAGCCACCTGGATTCAGACCATGACTAGTAGATTCTGATGGACAACACCTCTCATAGGTCTCATAGGTCTCATAGGTCGAATTTTATTTTTTCAGAAGTGATTAACAAATGTTGCATTTTGTTGCTCATATCCACAAATTTGTTCGATCATATGCTAAATATACATATAAGTCGCTAAACAATAACTTAAATACGCCCTGTTAACATCATTTAACAGATAGTTTGTTAAACATTTTATAAATACTGTACAAGAAGACTGAAAAAGTCATGACATTGTCTACAGTGCTGGCGGCGCCCATAGCCTAACGAATTAGGTAAACATTGAACGTTCAATCCACATGAAACTCTACTCCACAATGGTCAACTCTGAGACCCCAGTGGTCAGACAAAGCGGCATTTGAAAGCGAATACGTCCTCTCTGTCGGTTTAAAATGCCGTTATATGTTATTAATCATACATGTATATACGCATGTATTTAACCGTATACTCAATCGACATAGAAACGCAACATTATCAAATCGACAACACGTACTCTTGAACATATGGGGAAGGTTTCATTGTTAAACAGCTGAAAGTTTTAAAATGACGTTGACACTGAACGTTTTATATATGCAAACGGAACATGCCCTTGACGTTTAAGGCTAAATATATTATATAAACTAACGGAAAATGACGTTAACGCTGATTATATAGTAACGTATATGGTTACGGAAAATGATAGTTATCGAGTTAAAGAACGTGAAGTTCAAAAGATGTACAAACCTTCTGTGGCTAGTGCGACGGTAAAATTTCCTGATCCAAGATCGTTTTTGACAATAACTGTGTATACTCCAAGGTCATCATCAGTGACGTCTTTAATGGTAATCCTGCTGATGACGTTCAGATTAGCGTCCAGAGAACCATTGTTTGCGTCTAACAGGTTCCCAAGCGGGCCAAACCAGGTGAAGGTAGGCCGAGGGTAGGCCATCACTGTCAGGGTCAGAGTTACGTCCCCTTCAAGGGAGGTTGTGGTTGTACCTTGGGAAGCACCTTGGGTTGGAGGACCTGTGGAGTGAGTGAGTGAGTGAGTGAGTGAGTGAGTGCGTGCGTGCGTGCGTGCGCGAGTGAGTGAATGCGTGCGTGCGTGCGTGCGTGCGTGAGTGAGTGAGTGAATGAGATTAATTTAACGCAGCTTTAAACAGAGATACATCACATATAGTCAAGTGCATCTGAAGTCAATCCCGAATGTACAGGTCTGAATTTCATTCCTGGGACGAAACACACGAGCAACGGGAAAACGCGAAACGCGAACCCTCCATCACCCTGGCACCGTTAAGGCACGCAACTCTGCACAACGAATTACGACCTTAGACGAAAGGGCCAAACATGTCCCCAACCTGTGAATGCTGTGATGCTGTGAGAATAGTGATTGAGTGGGTTGTACGTCACTGTGAGAACAGTGATTGAGTGGGTTGTACGTCACTGTGAGAACAGTGATTGTGTTGGTTGTACGTCACTGTGAGAACAGTGATTGTGTTGGTTGTACGCCGCTGTGAGAACAGTGATTGTGTGGGTTGTACGCCGCTGTGAGAACAGTGATTGAGTGGGTTGTACGCCGCTGTGAGAACAGTGATTGAGTGGGTTGTACGTCACTGTGAGAACAGTGATTGAGTGGGTTGTACGCCGCTGTGAGAACAGTCATTGAGTGGGTTGTACGCCGCTGTGAGAACATTGATTGTGTGGGTTGTACGTCACCGTGAGAACAGTGATTGAGTGGGTTGTACGCCGCTGTGAGAACAGTGATTGAGTGGGTTGTACGCCGCTGTGAGAACAGTGATTGAGTTGGTTGTACCTCATTGTGAGAACAGTGATTGAGTGCGTTGTACGCCGCTGTGAGAACAGTGATTGAATGGGTTGTACGCCGCTGTGAGAACAGTGACCGAGTGGGTTGTACGCCACTGTGAGAACAGTGATTGAGTGGGTTGTACGCCGCTGTGAGAACAGTGATTGAGTGGGTTGTACGCCTCTGTGAGAACAATGATTGAGTGGGATGTACGCCGCTTTGAGAACAGTGATTGAGTGGGTTGTACGCCTCTGTGAGAGGGTGTGAGGGCATCGTTTTGATTCGTTGCTCATTATATCAACCACTGGTTTGCTTATTCCAGACTTCATGACTCGGTCACAATCAAAGGCGTGGCATGAGTGCGTTAATACAAGCGAAGTGAAATTTGAATAAGGATCCACATCGAAGATGAATCTTACATTCGTAATTTATATGGTGGATATTGATCAACATTTACATTCTGCTAACGGACAAATAACCAAGGACAGTATTACCATTGCATACACGTTATGGATCTGTACATTCAGTTTAAGAGCTAGATAGCTTATTTTCATTGTGTGGAAATATCTTTGACATAGTATGGGACCGCCTCCGTGGTCTAGTGGTAGAGCGTTCGCCCGGAGAGCGGAAGGTCCGGGGTTCGATCCCCGGCCGCGTCATACCAAAAGACGTTAATAGATGGTACTTGTTGTTACCCTGTCTGGCGCTCGGCATTAAGGGGCTAAAACAAGGACTGGTCAGCTCGGAGTCAGTATACTGTGTCTGAGTGGGGTATTCATGTTAAACTGCGGCATGGTATATCAGGGGGCTAGCACTATAAATCGGCATCAGTCCGGACTAGTACAAGCAGCCACACACACACACACGTGCATGCACGTCGCTTTATAAGTGCAATAATCTTGGACGCGACGTTAAATCCCATTTCACCTCACCTAACCACATAGTATGGTTTTACGTCGCTTTAAGCAATATTCCAGCAATATCACGAAAATGGGCTTTACACATTGTACCCATGTCGGGAATCGAACCCGGGTCTTCGGCCTGACGAGCGAACGCTTTAACCACCAGGCTACCCGACCGACCCCTATTATAACCGAGTAAACTCGAGTAGGTATCCATAGCGACACTGGCAGATTGCACCAGGATAAAGTTGTACTTACACCTGACTAGTAGTCGAATAGTTGATGAGGCAGAGCCAAACCTATTTGAGGCCTGGCATACATAGGTCGCCATATCGTGACAACTCACTGTTGTCAGAGTGGACCTCACAGCGACATCGCCGACTACAGTTTGTAGACTCCGGCTCTGCTTTCTGATGATGACGTCGGCGGGAGGGTTACCTTCGTATCGACAAACCAAGGAAACGGTGTCGTTTACGTTGACCACGTTTCTGTTGGCTACAGCGTTGGCGGTCAAACTGTTTATCGCCGGCGGGTCTGGAACAGCGCGGATTGTATCAGGTGTACTTTACTGCTGTGAGAAAAATCATACAATTCACAGGAATGTTATCTCATAGCTATAAATTCGACTTCGAGTCTGTTTGATACGATTTATATGTTGCAATAGTTATAATTTCAAAATGAAAACATTTAAAGTTAAAACAAATATAAAATAAATTATCATGTTTATACTGCAGCTACAACACAGAACACCAATATCATGTATCACTCAAATGTCCGAAACAAGAGAGCGACAAAGAGAGAGGAGAGAGTGAGAGAGAGACAGAGCGACACACAGAGAGGAGAGAGAGTAGGTGAGAGAGAGAGTAGGTGAGAGAGTGAGAGACAGACAGAGCGACACAGAGAGGAGAGAGAGAGTAGGTGAGAGAGAGAGTAGGTGAGATAGTGAGAGACAGACAGCGACACAGAGAGGAGAGAGAGAGTAGGTGAGAGAGAGTAGGTGAGAGAGTGAGAGACAGACAGAGAGCGACACAGAGAGAGGAGAGAGAGTAGGTGAGAGAGTGAGAGAGACAGAGAGCGACACACAGAGAGAAGAGAGAGTAGGTGAGAGAGAGAGTAGGTGAGAGAGTGAGAGACAGACAGCGACACAGAGAGAGGAGAGAGAGAGTAGGTGAGAGAGTGAGAGCGACACACAGAGAAGAGAGAGTAGGTGAGAGAGAGAGTAGGTGAGAGAGTGAGAAACAGACAGAGAGCGACACAGAGAGGAGAGAGAGAGTAGGTGAGAGAGTGAGAGCGACACACAGAGAGAAGAGAGAGTAGGTGAGAGAGTGAGAAACAGACAGAGAGCGACACAGAGAGAGGAGAGAGAGAGACAGAGCGACACACAGAGAGAAGAGAGAGTAGGTGAGAGAGAGAGACAGAGCGACACACACAGAGAAGAGAGAGTAGGTGAGAGAGAGAGTAGGTGAGAGAGTGAGAGACAGACAGAGAGCGACACAGAGAGAGGAGAGAGAGTAGGTGAGAGAGAGAGACAGAGAGCGACACACAGAGAAGAGAGAGTAGGTGAGAGACAGACAGAGAGCGACACAGAGAGAGAGGAGAGAGAGAGTGAGTGAGAGAGACACACAGAGAAGAGAGAGTAGGGGAGAGAGAGTAGGTGAGAGAGTGAGAGACAGACAGAGAGCGGCACAGAGAGGAGAGAGAGTAGGTGAGAGAGAGAGTAGGTGAGAGAGAGTAGGTGAGAGACAGAGAGCGACACAGAGAGAGGAGAGAGTAGGTGAGAGAGAGAGAGTAGGTGAGAGAGTGAGAGACAGACAGAGCGACACAGAGAGAGGAGAGAGAGAGTAGGTGAGAGAGAGTAGGTGAGAGAGTGAGAGACAGACAGAGAGCGACACACAGAGAGATGAGAGAGAGTAGGTGAGAGAGAGAGTAGGTGAGAGAGAGGGTAGGTGAGAGACAGACAGAGAGCGACACAGAGAGAGGTGAGAGAGAGTAGGTGAGAGTGAGAGACAGACAGAGCGACACACAGAGAGGAGAGACAGTAGGTGAGAGAGAGAGTAGGTGAGAGACAGAGAGCGACACAGAGAGAGGAGAGAGAGTAGGTGAGAGGGTGAGAGACAGACAGAGCGACACACAGAGAGGAGAGAGAGTAGGTGAGAGAGAGAGTAGGTGAGAGACAGACAGAGAGCGACACAGAGAGAGGAGAGAGTAGGTGAGCGAGAGTAGGTGAGATAGTGAGAGACAGACAGAGCGACACAGAGAGAGGAGAGAGAGAGTAGGCGAGAGAGAGTAGGTGAGAGAGTGAGAGACAGACAGAGAGCGACACAGAGAGAGGAGAGAGAGAGTAGGTGAGAGAGTGAGAGACAGACAGAGAGCGACACAGAGAGAGGAGAGAGAAAGTAGGTGAGAGAGAGAGTAGGTGAGAGACAGACAGAGAGCGACACAGAGAGGAGAGAAAGTAGGTGAGAGAGAGTAGGTGAGAGACAGACAGAGAGCGACACAGAGAGAGGAGAGAGAGAGAAGAGAGAGAGAGTAGGTGAGAGAGTGAGAGACAGACAGAGAGCGACACAGAGAGAGGAGAGAGAGAGTAGGTGAGAGAGAGAGAGAGTAGGTGAGAGACAGACAGAGAGCGACACAGAGAGAAGAGAGAGAGAGTAGGTGAGAGAGAGTAGGTGAGAGAGTGAGAGACAGACAGAGAGCGACACAGAGAGAGGAGAGAGAGTAGGTGAGAGAGAGAGTAGGTGAGAGACAGACAGAGAGCGACACATAGAGGAGAGAGAGAGTAGGTGAGAGAGTAGGTGAGAGTGAGAGAGAGACAGAGAGCGACACAGAGAGAGGAGAGAGAGTAGGTGAGAGAGAGAGAGTAGGTGAGAGACAGACAGAGAGCGATACAGAGAGAGGAGAGAGAGAGTAGGTGAGAGAGAGAGGAGAGAGTAGGTGAGAGAGAGTAGGTGAGAGAGAGAGTAGGTGAGAGAGTGAGAGACAGACAGAGAGCAACAGAGAGAGAGAGAGAGAGAGTAGGTGAGAGAGTAAGAGACAGACAGAGAGCGACACAGAGAGAGGAGAGAGAGTAGGTGAGAGAGTAGGTGAGAGAGTGAGAGAGAGAGTAGGTGAGAGAGAGAGTAGGTGAGAGAGTGAGAGACATACAGAGAGCAACACAGAGAGAGGAGAGAGAGTAGGTGAGAGAGAGTAGGTGAGAGACAGACAGAGCGACACAGAGAGAGGAGAGAGTAGGAGAGAGAGAGTAGGTGAGAGAGAGGGACAGACAGAGAGCGACACAGAGAGAGTGAGAGAGACAGAGCGACACAGAGAGAGAGAGTAGTAGGGAGAGAGAGAGAGAGAGTGAGAGAGAGAGAGTAGGAGGATAATTCTACTCACACCAGACATCTAGACTTGCCATGTTGCTCTTGTCTGCACGAGCCTGACATGACCAATGTGTACTTGAGTGGTTCCGGTACGTGACGGGTATTTTGAAATAAAACTTGGAGGGGTCCCCTCTTACAACCCCACACTCCAGTCCCCTATCCGTTCCCATGCTATCCACCCGGCAATAGGTGGTTGTCCCCTGCTTAAAATAGACCAAAAAGTGTCCCTGTTGCGTGGTGCTGCAGGTGAACGTGTAGCTCTTCCCTTCGATCACTGAGCCGGTGACAGGCTCTATTGTGGCTGTACCTGAAACACAAGTGTCAGTCTGTAGGACAGGTAGAATGTGCAGGTGAACGTGTAGCTCTTCCCTTCCATCACTGAGCCGGTGACAGGCTCCACAGTGGCTGTACCTGAAACACAAGTGTCAGTCTGTAGGACAGGTAGAATGTGCAGGTGAACGTGTAGCTCTTCCCTTCCATCACTGAGCCGGTGACAGGCTCCACTGTGGCTGTACCTGAAAGACAAGTGTCAGTCTGTAGGACAGGTAGAATGTGCAGGTGAACGTGTAGCTCTTCCCTTCCATCACTGAGCCGGTGACAGGCTCCACAGTGGCTGTACCTGAAACACAAGTGTCAGTCTGTAGGACAGGTAGAATGTGCAGGTGAACGTGTAGCTCTTCCCTTCCATCACTGAGCCGGTGACAGGCTCCACTGTGGCTGTACCTGAAAGACAAGTGTCAGTCTGTAGGACAGGTAGAATGTGCAGGTGAACGTGTAGCTCTTCCCTTCCATCACTGAGCCGGTGACAGGCTCCACAGTGGCTGTACCTGAAACACAAGTGTCAGTCTGTAGGACAGGTAGAATGTGCAGGTGAACGTGTAGCTCTTCCCTTCCATCACTGAGCCGGTGACAGGCTCCACAGTGGCTGTACCTGAAACACAAGTGTCAGTCTGTAGGACAGGTAGAATGTGCAGGTGAACGTGTAGCTCTTCCCTTCCATCACTGAGCCGGTGACAGGCTCCACTGTGGCTGTACCTGAAAGACAAGTGTCAGTCTGTAGGACAGGTAGAATGTGCAGGTGAACGTGTAGCTCTTCCCTTCCATCACTGAGCCGGTGACAGGCTCCACTGTGGCTGTACCTGAAAGACAAGTGTCAGTCTGTAGGACAGGTAGAATGTGCAGGTGAACGTGTAGCTCTTCCCTTCCATCACTGAGCCGGTGACAGGCTCTATTGTGGCTGTACCTGAAACACAAGTGTCAGTCTGTAGGACAGGTAGAATGTGCAGGTGAACGTGTAGCTCTTCCCTTCCATCACTGAGCCGGTAACAGGCTCCACAGTGGCTGTACCTGAAACACAAGTGTCAGTCTGTAGGACAGGTAGAATGTGCAGGTGAACGTGTAGCTCTTCCCTTCCATCACTGAGCCGGTGACAGGCTCTATTGTGGCTGTACCTGAAACACAAGTGTCAGTCTGCCTGATAACATGTAGAGAGAGATAGAGAGATTTAACGCCGCTTTCAACATTATTCCAGTTATATCACGGCGTGTCAACTTAATGTGGGAGGGAAGCCCGAAGTGATGCAGGTCTTAGACGTTTACCACTTCGGTGAAACCCACGAGCACGGGTATGGTGCTGACAATTCTAGAAACATAATTGGGGCTAACCGGGATTCGAACCCACAATCATAGGTTTCTGTCGTGCCCAAGGGACGCAACTCTGCACGGCGAATAGCGGCGCCTTAGACGACTGGGCCACCCGTGTCCCCGTGCAGGGATGACCACATTATATCATAATGTGTTGCATGCGTTGTCGTCACGTGCACGTCTCTGTATCACAATTACTGTTATCGCTGGCACGGATAGAGTGACATGCGATATGCTAGGCGTGTACTTACAAACCGGACCACTACGCTATTGTACTGGGACTGTCTGCATCCTTTAGTCTGACAAGATAGATACACAGTCAGTACATGGGAAGATATACTCAGTTAGAAGTACATGGCAAGGTATACTCAGAAGTACATGGGAATATATACTCAGAAGTACATGGGAAGATATACTCAGAAGTACATGGGAAGATATACTCAGAAGTACATGGGAAGATATACTCAGAAGTACATGGGAAGGTATACTCAGAAGTACATGGGAAGATATACTCAGAAGTACATGGGAAGATATACTCAGAAGTACACGAGTGGATATACTCAGAAGTACATGGGAAGATATACTCAGTTAGAAGTACATGGGAAGATATACTCAGAAGTACATGGGAAGATATACTCAGTTAGAAGTACATGGGAAGATATACTCTGAAGTACATGGGAAGATATACTCAGTTAGAAGTACATGGGAAGATATACTCAGAAGTACATGGGAAGATATACTCAGTTAGAAGTACACGAGAGGATATACTCAGTTAGAAGTACATGGGAAGATGTACTCAGAAGTACACGAGTGGATATACTCAGTTAGAAGTACATGGGAAGATATACTCAGTTAGAAGTACATTTAAGATATATATTCGCTTGATTTACACCAAAAGAAATAGTGCTTCATGATATATATAGATATATATATATATATATATATATATATATATACTCACATGGAAAAGAAACGCAAGGGGTTTTAAGCAAATAGGTAACAAACACAGAACCATAAATTGATACGAGTTTTAGCATGTAGTGAAGCCTGATGGTGTTATCAATATTTTTGGTTGCTTTTTGGAAGCCCCGAGTAAAAACGCAACATAAAAAGCGAATCGCCAAAACGCACTATTTCAATTAATATGTGGGTATCATGCACCCATTTCTCGTGAAATCGAAAATGCACGATCTGTCACGAACTGTAGTGGGTATAAAACTGTGGCCGATTCTTGGACCTACCACTCCTTGGTCAACAATGCCACGCCCAACTCAAATTCAGAGAAACCAGGCTGTCGGACGTTTGGAAGCTGGAGAGTCTGTCCAAGATGTTTCCCGTCGTTTTAACGTTAACATAACCACAATTTACCATCTCCTGCATCGATACAATGCTACACAGACCACAGATGACCTTCCTCGGAGCGGTCACCACACCTCGACAAGATCGGCAGATTACCCGTCAACACCAGCGACATCCGTTCCTAACTGCAAGTGAAAGTGCTCGAGAGACCATAGGAACACATAATCGACACATTAGCCGGGACACTGTGATCCGACGTCTCCGTTCCAACATCTTCAGATGTCGCCGACCAGCACGTCGTCCTCTTCTCCAACCACGGCATCGACAAGCACGACTTCAGTGGGCACAGGGCCATCACAATTGGTGTGTCATCTTCTCGCTTTTGTGTCTCCGATACAGAAGGAAGAGTTAGAATTTGGCGGCGTCGAGGTGATCGTTTCGCTGACAGAAACGTTGTGGAAAGGGATCCATGGGGTGGACCTAGCGTCATGATATGGGCAGGGATTGGACTTAATGCGAGACTTGGACCAATGTACTTCCTGAATGTTGGTCAAGGTCGGGGACACAGCGTCATTGCTTAGCGGTATATCGACCAAGTGATCAGACCCCTCGTTGTTCCATATTTTGCACAACATCAACAACACATTTTCCAGCAGGACAACGCTCGTCCTCATGTTGCCAGAGCTACCATGGCCTTTCTGCAACCACACAACATCCGTGTTTTACCGTGGCCAGCCCTCAGCCCTGATCTGAACCCCATCAACACTTGAGGGATGAGGTTCAAAGGCGTCTGCACAATGTGCGCCCAGTCCCTACAACTGCCGATGAACTTCGCACAGCTGCTCTGGGTGTGTGCAGGAGGATCCCTAGGGCCTTCACAAGTCGTCTGATCCACTCAATGTACAGGAGATGTGTGGTAGTGATCGATGCTAATGGTGGTCACACCAGGTATTGACCGACATTTTGGGTATTGACCTGAAACTGTGTAAGCCCTTAACATTTAAAAATACAATTATGTCATCTGCCTTTTAATCCAATAAACTGTCTTCAGTCATTTTTTGGTCAATCTTGCCCTATTAGTATTTCTTGTCTTTACTGTTGAAAATAAAGAGCATGTATACTGCATACTCGACTTGCGTTTCATTTGCGTGTGAGTATATATATATTATACCTTGTAGCACATGATAGTCTAATGTGAAGATATAGATACGCTTGGTACTGCACCATAAGACAGAGCACCACATGAGAAGACCTATATTGACGTCGTAGTACATGATAATATATATAGATACGCTTGGAGCTGCACCATAAGACAGAGCACTACATGAGTAGACCTATATTGACGTCGTAGTACATGATAATATATATAGATACGCTTGGAGCTGCACCATAAGACAGAGCACTACATGAGAAGACCTATATTGACGTCGTAGTACATGATAATATATATATAGATACGCTTGGTACTGCACCATAAGACAGAGCACTACATGAGAAGACCTATATTGACGTCGTAGTACATGATAATATATATAGATACGCTTGGAGCTGCACCATAAGACAGAGCACTACATGAGAAGACCTATATTGACGTCGTAGTACATGATAATCTATATAGATACGCTTGGTACTGCACCATAAGACAGAGCACTACATGAGAAGACCTATATTGACGTCGTAGTACATGATAATATATATAGATACGCTTGGTACTGCACCATAAGACAGAGCACTACATGAGAAGACCTATATTGACGTCGTAGTACATGATAATATATATAGATACGCTTGGAGCTGCACCATAAGACAGAGCACTACATGAGAAGACCTATATTGACGTCGTAGTACATGATAATATATATAGATACGCTTGGTACTGCACCATAAGACAGAGCACCACATGAGAAGACCTATATTG
The DNA here is from genome assembly GCF_023055435.1 of Haliotis rufescens. Taxonomy (NCBI): domain Eukaryota; kingdom Metazoa; phylum Mollusca; class Gastropoda; order Lepetellida; family Haliotidae; genus Haliotis; species Haliotis rufescens. The sequence continues at coordinate 59,142 of NW_025963907.1, forward strand.
ACGTCGTAGTACATGATAATATATATAGATACGCTTGGAGCTGCACCATAAGACAGAGCACTACATGAGAAGACCTATATTGACGTCGTAGTACATGATAATATATATAGATACGCTTGGTACAGCACCATAAGACAGAGCACTACATGAGAAGACCTATATTGACGTCGTAGTACATGATAATCTATATAGATACGCTTGGTACTGCACCATAAGACAGAGCACTACATGAGAAGACCTATATTGACGTCGTAGTACATGATAATCTATATAGATACGCTTGGAGCTGCACCATAAGACAGAGCACTACATGAGAAGACCTATATTGACGTCGTAGTACATGATAATATATATAGATACGCTTGGTACTGCACCATAAGACAGAGCACTACATGAGAAGACCTATATTGACGTCGTAGTACATGATAATATATATAGATACGCTTGGTACTGCACCATAAGACAGAGCACTACATGAGAAGACCTATATTGACGTCGTAGTACATGATAATATATATAGATACGCTTGGAGCTGCACCATAAGACAGAGCACTACATGAGAAGACCTATATTGACGTCGTAGTACATGATAATATATATAGATACGCTTGGTACTGCACCATAAGACAGAGCACTACATGAGAAGACCTATATTGACGTCGTAGTACATGATAATATATATAGATACGCTTGGAGCTGCACCATAAGACAGAGCACTACATGAGAAGACCTATATTGACGTCGTAGTACATGATAATATATATAGATACGCTTGGAACTGCACCATAAGACAGAGCACTACATGAGAAGACCTATATTGACGTCGTAGTACATGATAATATATATAGATACGCTTGGAGCTGCACCATAAGACAGAGCACTACATGAGAAGACTTATATTGACGTCGTAGTACATGATAATCTATATAGATACGCTTGGTACTGCACCATAAGACAGAGCACTACATGAGAAGACCTATATTGACGTCGTAGTACATGATAATATATATAGATACGCTTGGAGCTGCACCATAAGACAGAGCACTACATGAGAAGACCTATATTGACGTCGTAGTACATGATAATATATATAGATACGCTTGGAGCTGCACCATAAGACAGAGCACTACATGAGAAGACCTATATTGACGTCGTAGTACATGATAATCTATATAGATACGCTTGGTACTGCACCATAAGACAGAGCACTACATGAGAAGACCTATATTGACGTCGTAGTACATGATAATATATATAGATACGCTTGGTACTGCACCATAAGACAGAGCACTACATGAGAAGACCTATATTGACGTCGTAGTACATGATAATATATATAGATACGCTTGGAGCTGCACCATAAGACAGAGCACTACATGAGAAGACCTATATTGACGTCGTAGTACATGATAATATATATAGATACGCTTGGAGCTGCACCATAAGACAGAGCACTACATGAGAAGACCTATACTGACGTCGTAGTACATGGTAATATATATAGATACGCTTGGTACTGCACCATAAGACAGAGCACTACATGAGAAGACCTATATTGACGTCGTAGTACATGATAATATATATAGATACGCTTGGTACTGCACCATAAGACAGAGCACTACATGAGAAGACCTATATTGACGTCGTAGTACATGATAATATATATAGATACGCTTGGAACTGCACCATAAGACAGAGCACTACATGAGAAGACCTATATTGACGTCGTAGTACATGATAATATATATAGATACGCTTGGTACTGCACCATAAGACAGTGCACTACATGAGAAGACCTATATTGACGTCGTAGTACATGATAATATATATAGATACGCTTGGTACTGCACCATAAGACAGAGCACTACACGAGAAGACCTATATTGACGTCGTAGTACATGATAATATATATAGATACGCTTGGTACTGCACCATAAGACAGAGCACTACATGAGAAGACCTATATTGACGTCGTAGTACATGATAATATATATAGATACGCTTGGAGCTGCACCATAAGACAGAGCACTACATGAGAAGACCTATATTGACGTCGTAGTACATGATAATATATATAGATACGCTTGGAGCTGCACCATAAGACAGAGCACTACATGAGAAGACCTATATTGACGTCGTAGTACATGATAATATATATAGATACGCTTGGTACTGCACCATAAGACAGAGCACTACATGAGAAGACCTATATTGACGTCGTAGTACATGATAATATATATAGATACGCTTGGAGCTGCACCATAAGACAGAGCACTACATGAGAAGACCTATATTGACGTCGTAGTACATGATAATATATATAGATACGCTTGGAGCTGCACCATAAGACAGAGCACTACATGAGAAGACCTATATTGACGTCGTAGTACATGATAATATATATAGATACGCTTGGTACTGCACCATAAGACAGAGCACTACATGAGAAGACCTATATTGACGTCGTAGTACATGATAATATATATAGATACGCTTGGTACTGCACCATAAGACAGAGCACTACATGAGAAGACCTATATTGACGTCGTAGTACATGATAATATATATAGATACGCTTGGAACTGCACCATAAGACAGAGCACTACATGAGAAGACCTATATTGACGTCGTAGTACATGATAATATATATAGATACGCTTGGTACTGCACCATAAGACAGAGCACTACATGAGAAGACCTATATTGACGTCGTAGTACATGATAATCTATATAGATACGCTTGGTACTGCACCATAAGACAGAGCACTACATGAGAAGACCTATATTGACGTCGTAGTACATGATAATATATATAGATACGCTTGGTACTGCACCATAAGACAGAGCACTACATGAGAAGACCTATATTGACGTCGTAGTACATGATAATATATATAGATACGCTTGGTACTGCACCATAAGACAGAGCACTACATGAGAAGACCTATATTGACGTCGTAGTACATGATAATATATATAGATACGCTTGGTACTGCACCATAAGACATATCACTACATGAGAAGACCTATATTGACGTCGTAGTACATGATAATATATATAGATACGCTTGGAGCTGCACCATAAGACAGAGCACTACATGAGAAGACCTATATTGACGTCGTAGTACATGATAATATATATAGATACGCTTGGAGCTGCACCATAAGACAGAGCACTACATGAGAAGACCTATATTGACGTCGTAGTACATGATAATATATATAGATACGCTTGGTACTGCACCATAAGACAGAGCACTACATGAGAAGACCTATATTGACGTCGTAGTACATGATAATATATATAGATACGCTTGGAGCTGCACCATAAGACAGAGCACTACATGAGAAGACCTATATTGACGTCGTAGTACATGATAATATATATAGATACGCTTGGTACTGCACCATAAGACATAGCACTACATGAGAAGACCTATATTGACGTCGTAGTACATGATAATATATATAGATACGCTTGGAGCTGCACCATAAGACATATCACTACATGAGAAGGCCTATATTGACGTCGTAGTACATGATAATATATATAGATACGCTTGGTACTGCACCATAAGACAGAGCACTACATGAGAAGACCTATATTGACGTCGTAGTACATGATCATATATATAGATACGCTTGGTACTGCACCATAAGACAGAGCACTACATGAGAAGACCTATATTGACGTCGTAGTACATGATAATATATATAGATACGCTTGGTACTGCACCATAAGACATATCACTACATGAGAAGACCTATATTGACGTCGTAGTACATGATAATATATATAGATACGCTTGGTACTGCACCATAAGACAGAGCACTACATGAGAAGACCTATATTGACGTCGTAGTACATGATAATCTATATAGATACGCTTGGTACTGCACCATAAGACATAGCACTACATGAGAAGACTTATATTGACGTCGTAGTACATGATCATATATATAGATACGCTTAGTACTGCACCATAAGACAGAGCACTACATGAGAAGACCTATATTGACGTCGTAGTACATGATAATATATATAGATACGCTTGGAGCTGCACCATAAGACATATCACTACATGAGAAGACCTATATTGACGTCGTAGTACATGATAATATATATAGATACGCTTGGTACTGCACCATAAGACAGAGCACTACATGAGAAGACCTATATTGACGTCGTAGTACATGATAATCTATATAGATACGCTTGGTACTGCACCATAAGACATAGCACTACATGAGAAGACTTATATTGACGTCGTAGTACATGATAATATATATAGATACGCTTGGTACTGCACCATAAGACAGAGCACTACATGAGAAGACCTATATTGACGTCGTAGTACATGATAATATATATAGATACGCTTGGTACTGCACCATAAGACAGAGCACTACATGAGAAGACCTATATTGACGTCGTAGTACATGATAATATATATAGATACGCTTGGTACTGCACCATAAGACAGAGCACTACATGAGAAGACCTATATTGACGTCGTAGTACATGATAATCTATATAGATACGCTTGGTACTGCACCATAAGACAGAGCACTACATGAGAAGACCTATATTGACGTCGTAGTACATGATAATCTATATAGATACGCTTGGAGCTGCACCATAAGACAGAGCACTACATGAGAAGACCTATATTGACGTCGTAGTACATGATAATATATATAGATACGCTTGGTACTGCACCATAAGACAGAGCACTACATGAGAAGACCTATATTGACGTCGTAGTACATGATAATATATATAGATACGCTTGGAGCTGCACCATAAGACAGAGCACTACATGAGAAGACCTATATTGACGTCGTAGTACATGATCATATATATAGATACGCTTGGTACTGCACCATAAGACAGAGCACTACATGAGAAGACCTATATTGACGTCGTAGTACATGATAATCTATATAGATACGCTTGGAGCTGCACCATAAGACAGAGCACTACATGAGAAGACCTATATTGACGTCGTAGTACATGATAATATATATAGATACGCTTGGAGGTGCACCATAAGACAGAGCACTACATGAGAAGACCTATATTGACGTCGTAGTACATGATAATATATATAGATACGCTTGGTACTGCACCATAAGACAGAGCACTACATGATAAGACCTATATTGACGTCGTAGTACATGATAATATATATAGAACTATATTGACGTCGTAGTACATGATAATATATATAGATACGCTTGGTACTGCACCATAAGACAGAGCACTACATGAGAAGACCTATATTGACGTCGTAGTACATGATAATATATATAGATACGCTTGGTACTGCACCATAAGACAGAGCACTACATGAGAAGACCTATATTGACGTCGTAGTACATGATAATATATATAGATACGCTTGGTACTGCACCATAAGACAGAGCACTACATGAGAAGACCTATATTGACGTCGTAGTACATGATAATCTATATAGATACGCTTGGAGCTGCACCATAAGACAGAGCACTACATGAGAAGACCTATATTGACGTCGTAGTACATGATAATATATATAGATACGCTTGGAGCTGCACCATAAGACAGAGCACTACATGAGAAGACCTATATTGACGTCGTAGTACATGATAATATATATAGATACGCTTGGTACTGCACCATAAGACATATCACTACATGAGAAGACCTATATTGACGTCGTAGTACATGATAATATATATAGATACGCTTGGTACTGCACCATAAGACAGAGCACTACATGAGAAGACCTATATTGACGTCGTAGTACATGATAATATATATAGATACGCTTGGTACTGCACCATAAGACAGAGCACTACATGAGAAGACCTATATTGACGTCGTAGTACATGATAATATGTATAGATACGCTTGGTACTGCACCATAAGACAGAGCACTACATGAGAAGACCTATATTGACGTCGTAGTACATGATAATATATATAGATACGCTTGGTACTGCACCATAAGACAGAGCACTACATGAGAAGACCTATATTGACGTCGTAGTACATGATAATCTATATAGATACGCTTGGAGCTGCACCATAAGACAGAGCACTACATGAGAAGACCTATATTGACGTCGTAGTACATGATAATATATATAGATACGCTTGGAGGTGCACCATAAGACAGAGCACTACATGAGAAGACCTATATTGACGTCGTAGTACATGATAATATATATAGATACGCTTGGTACTGCACCATAAGACAGAGCACTACATGAGAAGACCTATATTGACGTCGTAGTACATGATAATATATATAGAACTATATTGACGTCGTAGTACATGATAATATATATAGATACGCTTGGTACTGCACCATAAGACAGAGCACTACATGAGAAGACCTATATTGACGTCGTAGTACATGATAATATATATAGATACGCTTGGTACTGCACCATAAGACAGAGCACTACATGAGAAGACCTATATTGACGTCGTAGTACATGATAATATATATAGATACGCTTGGTACTGCACCATAAGACAGAGCACTACATGAGAAGACCTATATTGACGTCGTAGTACATGATAATCTATATAGATACGCTTGGAGCTGCACCATAAGACAGAGCACTACATGAGAAGACCTATATTGACGTCGTAGTACATGATAATATATATAGATACGCTTGGAGCTGCAACATAAGACAGAGCACTACATGAGAAGACCTATATTGACGTCGTAGTACATGATAATATATATAGATACGCTTGGAGCTGCACCATAAGACAGAGCACTACATGAGTAGACCTATATTGACGTCGTAGTACATGATAATCTATATAGATACGCTTGGTACTGCACCATAAGATATAGCACTACATGAGAATACTTATATTGACGTCGTAGTACATGATAATATATATAGATACGCTTGGTACTGCACCATAAGACAGAGCACTACATGAGAAGACCTATATTGACGTCGTAGTACATGATAATATATATAGATACGCTTGGTACTGCACCATAAGACAGAGCACTACATGAGAAGACCTATATTGACGTCGTAGTACATGATAATATATATAGATACGCTTGGTACTGCACCATAAGACAGAGCACTACATGAGAAGACCTATATTGACGTCGTAGTACATGATAATCTATATAGATACGCTTGGTACTGCACCATAAGACAGAGCACTACATGAGAAGACCTATATTGACGTCGTAGTACATGATAATATATATAGATACGCTTGGTACTGCACCATAAGACAGAGCACTACATGAGAAGACCTATATTGACGTCGTAGTACATGATAATATATATAGATACGCTTGGTACTGCACCATAAGACAGAGCACTACATGAGAAGACCTATATTGACGTCGTAGTACATGATAATATATATAGATACGCTTGGTACTGCACCATAAGACAGAGCACTACATGAGAAGACCTATATTGACGTCGTAGTACATGATAATCTATATAGATACGCTTGGAGCTGCACCATAAGACAGAGCACTACATGAGAAGACCTATATTGACGTCGTAGTACATGATAATATATATAGATACGCTTGGAGCTGCACCATAAGACAGAGCACTACATGAGAAGACCTATATTGACGTCGTAGTACATGATAATATATATAGATACGCTTGGTACTGCACCATAAGACAGAGCACTACATGAGAAGACCTATATTGACGTCGTAGTACATGATAATCTATATAGATACGCTTGGTACTGCACCATAAGACAGAGCACTACATGAGAAGACCTATATTGACGTCGTAGTACATGATAATATATATAGATACGCTTGGTACTGCACCATAAGACAGAGCACTACATGAGAAGACCTATATTGACGTCGTAGTACATGATAATATATATAGATACGCTTGGTACTGCACCATAAGACAGAGCACTACATGAGAAGACCTATATTGACGTCGTAGTACATGATAATATATATAGATACGCTTGGTACTGCACCATAAGACAGAGCACTACATGAGAAGACCTATATTGACGTCGTAGTACATGATAATCTATATAGATACGCTTGGAGCTGCACCATAAGACAGAGCACTACATGAGAAGACCTATATTGACGTCGTAGTACATGATAATATATATAGATACGCTTGGAGCTGCACCATAAGACAGAGCACTACATGAGAAGACCTATATTGACGTCGTAGTACATGATAATATATATAGATACGCTTGGTACTGCACCATAAGACAGAGCACTACATGAGAAGACCTATATTGACGTCGTAGTACATGATAATATATATAGATACGCTTGGTACTGCACCATAAGACAGAGCACTACATGAGAAGACCTATATTGACGTTGTAGTACATGATAATATATATAGATACGCTTGGTACTGCACCATAAGACAGAGCACTACATGAGAAGACCTATATTGACGTCGTAGTACATGATAATATATATAGATACGCTTGGAGCTGCACCATAAGACAGAGCACTACATGAGAAGACCTATATTGACGTCGTAGTACATGATAATATATATAGATACGCTTGGTACTGCACCATAAGATAGAGCACTACATGAGAAGACCTATATTGACGTCGTAGTACATGATAATATATATAGATACGCTTGGAGCTGCACCATAAGACATATCACTACATGAGAAGGCCTATATTGACGTCGTAGTACATGATAATATATATAGATACGCTTGGTACTGCACCATAAGACATAGCACTACATGAGAAGACCTATATTGACGTCGTAGTACATGATAATATATATAGATACGCTTGGTACTGCACCATAAGACAGAGCACTACATGAGAAGACCTATATTGACGTCGTAGTACATGATAATATATATAGATACGCTTGGAGCTGCACCATAAGACATATCACTACATGAGAAGACCTATATTGACGTCGTAGTACATGATACTATATATAGATACGCTTGGTACTGCACCATAAGACAGAGCACTACATGAGAAGACCTATATTGACGTCGTAGTACATGATAATCTATATAGATACGCTTGGTACTGCACCATAAGACATAGCACTACATGAGAAGACTTATATTGACGTCGTAGTACATGATAATATATATAGATACGCTTGGTACTGCACCATAAGACAGAGCACTACATGAGAAGACCTATATTGACGTCGTAGTACATGATAATATATATAGATACGCTTGGTACTGCACCATAAGACAGAGCACTACATGAGAAGACCTATATTGACGTCGTAGTACATGATAATATATATAGATACGCTTGGTACTGCACCATAAGACAGAGCACTACATGAGAAGACCTATATTGACGTCGTAGTACATGATAATCTATATAGATACGCTTGGTACTGCACCATAAGACAGAGCACTACATGAGAAGACCTATATTGACGTCGTAGTACATGATAATCTATATAGATACGCTTGGAGCTGCACCATAAGACAGAGCACTACATGAGGAGACCTATATTGACGTCGTAGTACATGATAATATATATAGATACGCTTGGTACTGCACCATAAGACAGAGCACTACATGAGAAGACCTATATTGACGTCGTAGTACATGATAATATATATAGATACGCTTGGAGCTGCACCATAAGACAGAGCACTACATGAGAAGACCTATATTGACGTCGTAGTACATGATAATATATATAGATACGCTTGGTACTGCACCATAAGACAGAGCACTACATGAGAAGACCTATATTGACGTCGTAGTACATGATAATATATATAGATACGCTTGGAGCTGCACCATAAGACAGAGCACTACATGAGAAGACCTATATTGACGTCGTAGTACATGATAATATATATAGATACGCTTGGTACTGCACCATAAGACAGAGCACTACATGAGAAGACCTATATTGACGTCGTAGTACATGATAATATATATAGATACGCTTGGTACTGCACCATAAGACAGAGCACTACATGAGAAGACCTATATTGACGTCGTAGTACATGATAATATATATAGATACGCTTGGTACTGCACCATAAGACATAGCACTACATGAGAAGACCTATATTGACGTCGTAGTACATGATCATATATATAGATACGCTTGGTACTGCACCATAAGACAGAGCACTACATGAGAAGACCTATATTGACGTCGTAGTACATGATAATATATATAGATACGCTTGGAGCTGCACCATAAGACATATCACTACATGAGAAGACCTATATTGACGTCGTAGTACATGATAATATATATAGATACGCTTGGTACTGCACCATAAGACAGAGCACTACATGAGAAGACCTATATTGACGTCGTAGTACATGATAATCTATATAGATACGCTTGGTACTGCACCATAAGACATAGCACTACATGAGAAGACTTATATTGACGTCGTAGTACATGATAATATATATAGATACGCTTGGTACTGCACCATAAGACAGAGCACTACATGAGAAGACCTATATTGACGTCGTAGTACATGATAATATATATAGATACGCTTGGTACTGCACCATAAGACAGAGCACTACATGAGAAGACCTATATTGACGTCGTAGTACATGATAATATATATAGATACGCTTGGTACTGCACCATAAGACAGAGCACTACATGAGAAGACCTATATTGACGTCGTAGTACATGATAATCTATATAGATACGCTTGGTACTGCACCATAAGACAGAGCACTACATGAGAAGACCTATATTGACGTCGTAGTACATGATAATCTATATAGATACGCTTGGAGCTGCACCATAAGACAGAGCACTACATGAGGAGACCTATATTGACGTCGTAGTACATGATAATATATATAGATACGCTTGGTACTGCACCATAAGACAGAGCACTACATGAGAAGACCTATATTGACGTCGTAGTACATGATAATATATATAGATACGCTTGGAGCTGCACCATAAGACAGAGCACTACATGAGAAGACCTATATTGACGTCGTAGTACATGATAATATATATAGATACGCTTGGTACTGCACCATAAGACAGAGCACTACATGAGAAGACCTATATTGACGTCGTAGTACATGATAATATATATAGATACGCTTGGAGCTGCACCATAAGACAGAGCACTACATGAGAAGACCTATATTGACGTCGTAGTACATGATAATATATATAGATACGCTTGGTACTGCACCATAAGACAGAGCACTACATGAGAAGACCTATATTGACGTCGTAGTACATGATAATATATATAGATACGCTTGGTACTGCACCATAAGACAGAGCACTACATGAGAAGACCTATATTGACGTCGTAGTACATGATAATCTATATAGATACGCTTGGAGCTGCACCATAAGACAGAGCACTACATGAGAAGACCTATATTGACGCCGTAGTACATGATAATATATATAGATACGCTTGGTACTGCACCATAAGACAGAGCACTACATGAGAAGACCTATATTGACGTCGTAGTACATGATAATATATATAGATACCCTTGGAGCTGCACCATAAGACAGAGCACTACATGAGAAGACCTATATTGACGTCGTAGTACATGATAATATATATAGATACGCTTGGTACTGCACCATAAGACAGAGCACTACATGAGAAGACCTATATTGACGTCGTAGTACATGATAATATATATAGATACGCTTGGAGCTGCACCATAAGACAGAGCACTACATGAGAAGACCTATATTGACGTCGTAGTACATGATAATCTATATAGATACGCTTGGAGCTGCACCATAAGACAGAGCACTACATGAGGAGACCTATATTGACGTCGTAGTACATGATAATATATATAGATACGCTTGGTACTGCACCATAAGACAGAGCACTACATGAGAAGACCTATATTGACGTCGTAGTACATGATAATATATATAGATACGCTTGGAGCTGCACCATAAGACAGAGCACTACATGAGAAGACCTATATTGACGTCGTAGTACATGATAATATATATAGATACGCTTGGTACTGCACCATAAGACAGAGCACTACATGAGAAGACCTATATTGACGTCGTAGTACATGATAATATATATAGATACGCTTGGAGCTGCACCATAAGACAGAGCACTACATGAGAAGACCTATATTGACGTCGTAGTACATGATAATATATATAGATACGCTTGGTACTGCACCATAAGACAGAGCACTACATGAGAAGACCTATATTGACGTCGTAGTACATGATAATATATATAGATACGCTTGGTACTGCACCATAAGACAGAGCACTACATGAGAAGACCTATATTGACGTCGTAGTACATGATAATATATATAGATACGCTTGGTACTGCACCATAAGACATAGCACTACATGAGAAGACCTATATTGACGTCGTAGTACATGATCATATATATAGATACGCTTGGTACTGCACCATAAGACAGAGCACTACATGAGAAGACCTATATTGACGTCGTAGTACATGATAATATATATAGATACGCTTGGAGCTGCACCATAAGACATATCACTACATGAGAAGACCTATATTGACGTCGTAGTACATGATAATATATATAGATACGCTTGGTACTGCACCATAAGACAGAGCACTACATGAGAAGACCTATATTGACGTCGTAGTACATGATAATCTATATAGATACGCTTGGTACTGCACCATAAGACAGAGCACTACATGAGAAGACCTATATTGACGTCGTAGTACATGATAATATATATAGATACGCTTGGTACTGCACCATAAGACAGAGCACTACATGAGAAGACCTATATTGACGTCGTAGTACATGATAATCTATATAGATACGCTTGGTACTGCACCATAAGACAGAGCACTACATGAGAAGACCTATATTGACGTCGTAGTACATGATAATCTATATAGATACGCTTGGAGCTGCACCATAAGACAGAGCACTACATGAGGAGACCTATATTGACGTCGTAGTACATGATAATATATATAGATACGCTTGGTACTGCACCATAAGACAGAGCACTACATGAGAAGACCTATATTGACGTCGTAGTACATGATAATATATATAGATACGCTTGGAGCTGCACCATAAGACAGAGCACTACATGAGAAGACCTATATTGACGTCGTAGTACATGATAATATATATAGATACGCTTGGTACTGCACCATAAGACAGAGCACTACATGAGAAGACCTATATTGACGTCGTAGTACATGATAATATATATAGATACGCTTGGAGCTGCACCATAAGACAGAGCACTACATGAGAAGACCTATATTGACGTCGTAGTACATGATAATATATATAGATACGCTTGGTACTGCACCATAAGACAGAGCACTACATGAGAAGACCTATATTGACGTCGTAGTACATGATAATATATATAGATACGCTTGGTACTGCACCATAAGACAGAGCACTACATGAGAAGACCTATATTGACGTCGTAGTACATGATAATATATATAGATACGCTTGGAGGTGCACCATAAGACAGAGCACTACATGAGAAGACCTATATTGACGCCGTAGTACATGATAATATATATAGATACGCTTGGTACTGCACCATAAGACAGAGCACTACATGAGAAGACCTATATTGACGTCGTAGTACATGATAATATATATAGATACCGCTTGGAGCTGCACCATAAGACAGAGCACTACATGAGAAGACCTATATTGACGTCGTAGTACATGATAATATATATAGATACGCTTGGTACTGCACCATAAGACAGAGCACTACATGAGAAGACCTATATTGACGTCGTAGTACATGATAATATATATAGATACGCTTGGAGCTGCACCATAAGACAGAGCACTACATGAGAAGACCTATATTGACGTCGTAGTACATGATAATATATATAGATACGCTTGGAGCTGCACCATAAGACAGAGCACTACATGAGAAGACCTATATTGACGTCGTAGTACATGATAATATATATAGATACGCTTGGTACTGCACCATAAGACATATCACTACATGAGAAGACCTATATTGACGTCGTAGTACATGATAATATATATAGATACGCTTGGTACTGCACCATAAGACAGAGCACTACATGAGAAGACCTATATTGACGTCGTAGTACATGATAATATATATAGATACGC